>NC_087087.1:28078808-28378808 GCF_036172545.1 Culicoides brevitarsis
GAGAAAGAAAATTAATTTTTGATGGAAAAAGTCATTAAACTTGAAAAAATTGAATTAAAATTATTTTTTTTATGTTTTCAAGAATTTTTTCTTCTCATGAAACAGCTTGAAACTTTCATAAAATTTTCTGATTTAATTTTTTTTTTAATTTTTATAGTTTTTAATTTTCATTATGAGATTTTCGGAGTTTTCATGACTTTTCCTATTTTTTTTTATTTTTTCAAAGATTTTTTTATGAATTTTGCACTTTTTTACTCACTTACTCACTTTTTTTACTTACTTTTTTATAATTTTTTTTTTATTTTTTTTCAAATTTTAAATTATTTTTTTTTAATTTTTTAAAGCTTCTGCCTTTTTATCATCATAAAAATTAAAGTTGAAAAAAATTCTTATGAAATTATTAATTTTTCAAATTTTTTTTTTGTTTTTGAAACTTAGTGGATTTTTTTATAACTTTTCACAAATTTTATAGATTTTTCAAATTGTTATAATAAACCAGATGTATTTCAATATCTTAGCAAATTTATTTATATTTAAAAAAAAAAATTTTTTTTTCTATGATTTTCAAGAATTTCTGAATATTTCTGTTAAATAATAAAATGAATAAATTTAAATAAATAAAAAAAAAATCAAATAAAAAAATGTTCTAATTGCCTAAAAAAAATTAATAATTTAAATAATTTTAAAAATTTTAATTTTTTCAAATAAAATAAAATTTAATTAAAAAATTAAATAAAAATTAGAATTAAAAAATAAAATAAAAGAAATAATAAAAAAATAAAATTAAAAAAAATCTTGATTTAAAAAAATTAAATTCAAAATAATTTAAAATTTTCCTAAATAATTAATTTAAAAAATTAAATAAATTTGAATTAAAAAAACAAAAATTTTAAATAAATAAAATAAAAAAATATGTTTTAAATAAAAAAAAATTAATAATTTCATATTTAATTCAAAAAATAAATAAAATGATTTAATTAAATTTAATTTAAAATTTTCATAAATAAATCTTTTTAATTTTTAAAAGAAAATGAAATTTATTTCAAAAAATAAAAATTTTCATGTTTTAATCAAAATTAAATTTTTTAAGCATAATTTCTCTGATTTATCCAAAATTTTCCTATTTTTGCTCAAATTGACCAAAAAATAATAATACCTAAAAATTAATTAAAAACTACATAATTCCATAATTTAATCTAAAATTGATTCCACGAACGCTCATTTTGCAAATATTAATTAGTGTAATGTATCCTCCCATGACTCACATCGAGTAACGGGACAAAAACAGGATATCCTCATCAAACACCGCATCAATTAATTACAAAATTCCAATAAATAAATACCGAATAAGGCCACAATTTTACACGGCGCACACCGATAATGCATGCACGTGACCTTTGGCCGCTTAATTAATTGCTTTGCACACAAACGCACACCAACGGCTGACATTCAGGTTCAAGCTCAAACATTTTTGTTGTCATTTCTGTCGTTTATTTTTTTTAATTAGTGAAATGGAATTTCTCTCTCGTGTACTTTCAATTTCTAACAATAGCAACACTTTCAATCATTTTCCGACGTTATCGGTGGTTGTCTTGACAATGATTTTTTTTCTCGTCGGCACTCAAAAATAGAATTGTCGCGGTATTTGCCATCACGGTCAAGTATTTCGTCTTCTTTCATCGAGTGTGAGTCGTTGATGATTTGTGGCGAATAAAAATTATCCGCGAGTGACAAGCCTCCGACAACTTTTGCTTGAAAATTCGCAACCACGTGATCCAAGAGATGAATTTCTGTTACGACACTCGACTCACGCAACAACCTCAAAAATAGTACGAACGTCGTTCCGCGTGACCTTTTTATTTTTACACAACGAAGGTGGTTATTTTTTGTTATTTTTGAAAATTTTTCACATGTGGGCCAAATTTTCATTGTGTGTCTGACTCACGTAAAAAATTTTCAAAAATAAATAAAAATTTAAGGTCGACGAATGTGGGACAGATCTGGAGTACATTCCACTCGCGTGGCGTGCAGTCTAAATAAATCAACCAAGATTTTTTTTTTATAAAAAAAATAGCAAAAAAATGCAAAAATACTTAAAAGATTGTGAAAGAACGAAAAAAACTTTCAATAATTGATGAGGCATTGTTGCTTCTTCACAAACTTTCGATCATTAGAGACACAATTACGCAATTTATCTCCTGAATGTCATTCGGTTAATTCAATTTTATCGCCATGCATGCGAAAAAAAAAGCAATTTGGGACCGTTTATGTGTGTCTTCTGCCCCCTTTAAAATCAATATCTTGTCCATCTTTTGTCAAATTTGGTGTCCCTTTTGTTACATCACATCCGATTCAATGGAGGAAAGAACGAGAACGAGAAAAACGGAACATTATGCACCATGATTTTCTAATAAATTACACAATAATACTTTTGGGCTCGTTTTTTCTCGTCGGAGAAATGAATGGCAATGGCATACGGGTGCCATAAATAACAAAAGAGTATTAAAGTTGTTGTTGTTGTAGCGAATACGGTTCACATGACGATGCTCCTAAGACTTTCGATTGTTTTTAAGACGAGATGAAAAAGTGGATTTTGGTTCCATTGTTTCTGTTTTCTCTCTGTTTCTCTCTCTCCGAGCATTTATATAAATAAATCATACAAAGTTGGTTTTGTGTTTTCCGAGATCTGTTGGGAATTATGTAGTTTTTGTTACCTAAAACAAAATTTCATCAACAATGTGAGACTTCTAGGTCAGTTTTTTTCTGATAGGGCTCAAGAAAGGAACTCAACGAATGTTAGGTAAGAAGTTCATTAAACATCCAGGTAAGAAAATAGGGCCCATAAACTTCTACAAGGAGAAATTCCGAAGTTTTTATTTTTTTAAAAAAATCTGTTTTTTCAAAAAAATAAAAATTTCGGAATTTCTCCATGTAAAAGTTTGAGTGCCTTATTTTCTGAGGGCCTTATTTTTTGAGGGCCTTAAAAATAGGTAATTTTGTCCCGTTGGGTAAGAAGATTCATTAAGAGTTCAATTTAATCCCTTTCTGATGAAAATTTAGATTGATTCATCAAAAAGGGATCAAATTGAACTTTTAAGGGTCCTATGGGCGAAAAAGGGGTCATAATATCCAATTTTGAGGTTAAACAAACCCTTCGAGAGATAATTTAACCCCTTAATGAGTTAATCTGACAGCTTAAGAGGTTAATTTAATCCCTTAGCCTTATGGTTTCTTAAGGGATTAAATTCACCACTTAAGGGGTCATATAAACTCCGTAAGGGGTTAAATTATCTCTCGAGGGACAATTGAACCCTTCAAAGGGCTAATTTGACCCATTTTTCGCCCATAGGACACTTAATACTTCAAATTGATCCCTTAAAAGTTCAATTTGATCCCTTTTTGACAAATCAATCTAAATTTTCATCAGAAAGGGATCAAATTTGAACTCTTAACGGATCGAGTACCTCTTAATGGAAGGATGGACAAGTACAGCTTTTCTGTTTAATGATTCCAAAAATTACTGATCTGTAGATCTCGATTTTTACAGATCAGTAATGTTTGGAAACATTAAACAGAAAAGCTGTAAACTTCTAATAAAATTCTGGAAAAAAAAACTTCAGGTTCATAAAGGCTGAAATTCTCGTCAAATCGTTGAAGTTCAAAGATCACAAACCATCCAAAAAAGCACCAATGCAATGAGAATCTTGTACAATCTATAGAACCGAAATCAGCTCTCGACATTCTCGATGGAAAAATAACGTATGAGATTGATCAATTAAGGGATCAGATTACCTTTTAAGTGAATTTTCTAATCTTAAAAAGTCAATCTGATCCCTTAAGTTATCAATCGCACTCGTTTTTTGTCCAAATAACCTATCCACAGGTCACGTCACTCCAATTACGTTTTTCATCAAAAACCGTGCTCCACGGCTAAATTTGGTATCGTTGGACTCGTTAGGGCCTAAGCTTTCAAAAAAACCTAAATTTAAAAATTTTCAGCCAGCTTCTTTAGAGTTATGTTCAAAAATGTCGAATTTTCATACAACTTTTTCACTGAAAACTCCATACAAAATATCATATTTCTTATTTTGACCAAAACTCGAAGTGAGCTTCCACATTTTTATATGAAATTTTCTCAGCTTTTAAACGGTGCATCTTATTTTGACATTTGAACAACATTTCTGGAAGTTCTGAGGGTAAATTCTTAAAATTTGTATGAAAATTCGACATTTTTGACCATAACTCTAAGGAAGCTGGCTGAAAAATTTTAAAATTAGGTTTTTTTGAAAACGTGAGGTAATTTTAACCCACGAACCTATGATTTCTTGGGAGACCGCAAAAAAGGCCATTCTAAGCTCTTCTATTAAAGATTCAATATCCTATATTTTCATATCCAGATGTCAATATCTTTTAAATAAATGGAGAATAACAGACAATGCAAGATGCGAGTGCGGATCAATTCAAACAATAGAACATTTAATTTTTGAATGCTTATTAACACGCTTTAACGGGACAATGCTAGACCTTCACAACCTTTCTGAAGACGCCTTAATATGGTTGGAGAACCCAATAATAAAATTTTAAGTTCCACTTGAAAAATTTTAATAATAAATCATACGATAATAATAATATCCAGATAGTGAGACACAAACCGAAACATGACACAAAAAGAATGTCTAACTCTTTTTTTCCGAATAACTTTTGATTTTCATATGAATATGACATAATAATGAATACATATCACTCGGAAAATCTGAAATGGGGACACAGTTAATTAGATTTTCAGTTGGATTACATTGATTTTTCTTTTCATTTTCTACCGAGCTACACATTTTCATGTCTTGTGTATAGGCTTTTGTAATCATATCAAGGACGTACTCATTCATTGAATTTCACTTAAAGCCATATTTTATAGCTAACTTGAGTGCAGAACAAATACCGGAAGGATCTATTTTATTAAAGTAAATAAAATTTAATGTCTTGATAACTTTATTGTAGGTCAACTTTATTACGTAACCCTTTTTTCGTTTTAAACAAGGAACCACACGAAGCTTGATGAAATATTCACAAAATTAATCGGCTTGAATTTACTTTAAAAGCTTTTATGAACTCAGTTCAAAGTACTTTTCAATGAGCCAGGCAAGGCATTCACACAAAAGTGGCTTAATTATTTATGCTGCAATGAGCATTTCATTTAGGATCGTCACTATTTACAAAATAAATGGTTTCTAAAAAGTAGTCCCATGTAGCAGGGATTTATTAGTAAAATTCTTTGTCATAACACAATATTCAATTTTCTATTGAAAGCTTTTAAAAAGCCTCTTATCGCTCTTGCATCGAAAATTGAATCAATTTTGCTTGTTTTAGTTTTCATTTGAAGCGGCTTTTGCTCTTAAACCCAATTTTGAAATCGTCAGTAAAAAAAATATTTCACGTTTTAGAATTCTTTAATAAAAAATGTTTTTTTTTCAATTTTTTGTAAAATAAAAAAAAATTGAAACAAGACTTTCTCACAACTTGACACTTAAAAGTCGCATTTCATGCAAAAAACAATAAATATCAAGTAATCAAATGACAAATGCCCTCAAATAGTATCCGCGAATATTTCACTCATATTATCAAAAATAAAAAAAAAGTTCAATGTCAAATAATTTCGTTGGTTAGTTGGTGTCACATTTCTATTTGTTTGCAAAAAAATGCATAACCAATTTTTTTCGGTTTTATCGATCGTGGTATTTAAAAACAAACTTTCGCGAATGCTAAAAATAAACGAACAAGAAAAAAAAAGTGTTGTAACTGGAAATGAGTCGATAATAAAATGCACTCGTATCAAGGATTTTGCCTCCCTTTTATCTCTCGTTCTCGTTCATTTTTTGCAATGTTTTTTTTTTTTGTTGCAAATCAATTCGTTACAATTTGAGCATATAACACACAAAAAACTAATGATACAGATTATATAAAGAGACAGCTTCTGGCACACGACACGACGACATGCCGAGCCGTTGCCAGATTCCGAGTGAGGAAAATTGTGTTATTTTCTTACTCGGAAGTTTTTTTCTCACACACGAATTGTAGAGACATATAAACAACGTGCTTACACATTAAACGATAAAATATCCATAAAATGTAGCTCTGTTTAATATCCTTCGGTTTTTCGTTCGTTTTTGGAAGCAGAAAGATTTAGCTGAATTTTTTTCGCTTTTGAAAGGTTCATCTAACGAGTTTCATGACGTTTATTTACCTGGTTAAAATTATTTCTTCCTGTCGTAAAAGTAGGTTGTTACGTAATTTTTTTTTACTCATGTTGTAATAAAAAAATAAGATGTAAGTAACTTCTCATTTCATTAAGAGATAATTTTTAAAAACGACTGAAATTGAGATCATATGAGTTTTGTAACGCTATAACTTAAGTTCTGTTTGACCAATTACATTGAGGTTTGTTGTAAATTGTCCGTGTTAGTTTTCTGAAGGTTTATGTGCAGAAAAATTTAGAAAAATTACGTGAATTTTTGTGGAAAATTGCAAATTTAATATGTGACTTTTATTGCATACTTTTAGGATATAAAAATTAGAAATTAAGAAAAAATTATAATTCACCAAAAATTTGATAATAATTTTGCAAAACTAGATGCAAAACTACCTTACTTAGCTAATATTTTCTGTTTTCGAGATGTGAACTATTAAAATTGCGAGCCATTTTCAAGGAATTACATCCTGAGTTGAGAAGACATATCAAACCGGTATTTTCTATGGTAAGTTTTACATCAAAGTTTTTTAATTTGATTTTTCTTTTTCAGTAAAGCAATCAAAAACATATTCCAATTAGATCCGGTAATTCTGAGAAGACATACATCAAAGTTTTTTAATTTGATTTTTCTTTTTCAGTAAAGAAATACGAAGGAGAATTCAGTAAGTTGGTGACTTTTTACGGTTTCAGAAGCCAATGACAAATGAAGGGCAACCAGACAATTTCTGGGATATGAAGAATTTAACAAATCAACGAATTTTATTACCATTTTGAACCATTTTTACTCAGGAAGCTTAAAGGGTAAGTATAAAAAATCCTCTTCATGAGGTGAATGAAGAAAATGCTGGATAAAGAAACGAAATTACTATTGCGGAAGGTTTTTGAACAACCTCACATCGATTTTGAAACTAAAATAACTGCAAACGACTTGAATCTGTACAAAAACAATTTCTCATTTTTTGTCTGCGAAATTTGGGCTGGAAAAAGAATCAACTACCTTCCTATAAACATCGTTTAAATTTGGTTGATATGCTAACTGTGAGGGACCGTCAAGTATCTAATTGTTGTAAGTTCGTTCATGATGTCCTCAATGATAAAATAAATTCTAGTCATATTTGCAACGCATTTGAATTACGCCCTACAATCTACAACCTAAGATGACCCCCAAAGCTATGAGCGAAAAGATGGAGTTTTTTGGACTTTAGGCTTTTTTCTCCAACTACAATGCTGTAATCTTTAATTAATGAAATAGCGAAGCACTTCAAACGAAGGCATTGAGGTACTCTTCAGAGACAAATGAATGTGAAGACCATGTTGAATGACACAGACTTACTTGATGTGAAACAAAGAGTTTATTTTAATGCACTGAAAATTATTTAAAAGGCTACGATAGGTCAAGCTTCAAAAAAAAAATGATTTTCAACTAAAAAAAAAGTTACAAACAGAATTTTTCTCACTCCAAAAGGTACCTTTGGCGTCACACTGACTTCCAATTGTAAGTATTGTGTGTAAGTGTGAATATGACTGCCATTGTTAACGCACGTCAAAAGCATTCAAAAAGTCCCAAAACGACAAAACAACAACATCATTATCATCATAGTACGTCGTTTTTTGTCTTTTGCTCCATGACTTCATGTTTCTCTTCCTCAGTTATCTCATCAAAAAAGAACAGAGACGAAATGTGTTCGTGCGTTTTGGGTCTACTATAGTTAGTTTCTTTTTTTTTACGATGAAAATGTGAACGACGAGGAAAATTGTTGTATTTTATTGTCGAACGTAGGCAGTGCAGAGAAACCCAAATGTGTGTAAATTTTCATTGTATCTCATGATGATGATGTTGTTGATTATGTAATTTAGATGGTGTGTGTGAGTGTGCGATACACAGAGCTCATGACTAGCCTGCCACTGCAAAATTCATCATCATGACAACGAGAATCAATAGAAGAAGAGATGATCATCATTGTGGCAAATGGAATGGAAACAGATTCAATAATATTTTGTAATAATATGTCTGGGAATCTATTTTACATTTTTTTTTCTTCTTCGTATTATTATTATTATTACTCTGCGGCAATATTTACAGAGCAGACACAAACAACACGCGCAAGAGATGAAAATTTATTTTTCATATTTAGGTCATATTGCTACGATTATTATTATTATTTGCATGAATATCAACTAAGAGTTGGGGCACGAGTGGTCGGGAAATCAAAGTATGACATTTTGCAACACATGCAAATGTACTACAATGATATCAACGTTGATTAAATGCAGTTTTGGATAAATTTTATTGTGAAATTGGAGTAAAATTTGCCTTTGAGTTCTTTGAAATAACGAAATTTGAGAAGGGATTTCCTCGAAACGTGTTGAAAGAGTAAAATTTGAGTTAAATACTCTCAAGAATGCCTTTGATAAACGAGAAAAGCTCATGAAATTTGTAGAAAACTATTTTTTATCGTTAGCTTTGATAAGTCAAATGAACACTATGAGCCAAATTTTCCTAAACAAAGATCTGTTAAATTTATTTAGCCCACCATTGAAGGAAAGAAAAGGAATATTTTTGCATCGTCATAAAAATTCATATTAATCAAGTTTTAGTGTAAGAATTTTTTTTTCAGAGATTTTTGACGTATTGAAGATGAAAAGGTTTAAAAAAATTAAAAATTTAGACGGTTTATTGTAAAATTCGAGCAAAAACAAAAAAAAATTAATAATAATAATCAATTCACATAACATAATTTTTTATTTAAAATTTCATAAATTTTATTTTTTAATTAATTTTCAATTTTAAATTTTTCAATTCAATTTAATAATTTTATTTTTTTTTTATAAAATCCGTTTTAATCGGTAGATTTTAATTAAAATTTTATTAAATATTGAATCTTTAAAAGAAAAATTTTTTGAGAGCTGATTTTTTTAAAGTAGGTATTCAGTAAATTTTTTAGAATTCAATAAAAAAAATAATAAAAAATAAATAAATAAATTAAAAATAAAAAAAAAAATAAATTAATATTATAAATATTTACCTAAAATAAAACAATAATTTTTAATAAATTTTAAATAATTTCCTTATTTTTTTTTAATTTTGTAGAAAAAAAATGAAGTTAAAATTATTTTATAAAAATATTTTAAATGAAACACAAAATTTAATAAAATTTTTTTCACAAAATAAATAATTTAATTTATTTATTTAATTTAATAATTTAATTTAAAAGCTCAAATATTTTTTTTTTAATTTTATTTATTTATTATTTTTTTTTCTTTTGTAAAATTAAATTAAAATCACACTTTCCTCTAAAAAAAAACATCAAACAAACATAAAAAGCGCACTTTTCAGGTTCACACAAATTTTCTCTCTTTTTATTTTCACACACATTTTTCATCTCTCTAAATCCGACGTGCGACACAAAAAAATACGCGAAAATACAAATAAAAAGGGACTCACCTTGTTTTTTAACAGGCATTTTTTTGTGAATTTATTTTTAACTTTGAGTTAATAACAACACTACAATTTATTTAATTTTATTTTAATTTTTTCGCTACTATTAGATATTTTTCTAATAATATAATTCAAAAAATGTAACGAACGTGTATGAATGTGTATGTAATATAATAACAACAATAACAATATTTTTTAGCGAATGTTAGCAAAATAGAATGATTTTTTCCACACAAGTTTCCTATGATTTATTTTTATTTTAATTTAAAATGACTCACAACACTCCACATTTATTTATTTATTAATTTTTCTTTTTAGAATTTATCCACAAAAAATTTTTGTTATAGACAACGAGAGAGAGACAAGAACACGACGCTTGAGGCTGCTTCTGTTGCTATTGCTGCTGCGGCGGTTGATGATGAAGAAGAATTAGAAGAAGATAGTTTCGTGTCTAATAATATTTTTTTTTTAATAATTTTTTTTCGTATTTCGATTTTTTTTCGCGTAATTTTTCTTTGCGTGTAGTTGTCACATCTACCGAAAAATAGGTAATCAAAATTCTTTCTCTTTTAATTTTTTTTTTCACTTTTTTGTCATTTTTTTTTTCTCGTAGAATGGTTTAGTTCACACGAATTTCGGTAGTTTAGCACAGAGAGACAACAACAAATAATGTAAAAAGAAGAAAAATAACAATTTATACACTTTTCATGTTGTTGTTGCTGCTTGATGCTCCTTACGTATTACGCTGAGAGACGCTGTAACAACAAATAATTATAATTAAGTGGTTGCACAATTTAATTATAAATACGTTTTATTTTTACTTGCATCTCGCATGAGTGAATTTTATCAATTTTTTTCAATTTTTTTTTAGGGGAAAAACTTTGATGCGCGGAAAAATTTAATTTTTTTTATTAATTTGAGAGTTTTTATCAATTTTTGTGATTTTTAACACTTTTTAATATTTTTCTTTTTCAGATGATGATGAACCAAGTGGTTGATTCGTAAACACAAAATACGGGAGAGATGTTCGCAGTGCAAATGAGTGAGTATTATTTGAATTTTCCCGTGCATGTACGACGCACACATTTACATTGGAGGAAAATTGGAAGAAAAATGAGTTTGTGTGCGTGTGTAGTGTAAAAAATTTCCAACCCTTAATTTTCCATAGAAGAATTTTTCTTGATTTTAATTTTTTTTTGTTCGTTCATGGAAGATTTTTTCACTTTTGTTGTTGAAAATGACATAAAATGTCGCAAAATCAAAGATTTTCCCACAAAAAAAGTTGATTTTATTTTTTTTCGCTACACACCTCGATCGTTATCCGTGACAATTGTTATCACACACACGAAACTTTTTTTTTTCTTTTCGTTTTATCTTTCAAATTTACACATTTTTTGCATTCTTTTGCACTTTCGTTGCACGTAGCAGCACCAAGTCCCGCACAAAATAATAAAAGAAACACAATTTGGAAAGAATTTGACACTGAAATGATTTTTTTTATGTTATTTTTAAATATATAACACAATTTAGAGACAAACTTTGTGTACGCTCGAAGTTGGTTTAGTTATTACGGCACACGACAGAGCAGTGAGATGCCTTTTTTCGCTTTTTTCGACATGTCGTTCGTGGTAGTGGTGCGTTCTCTCTTCACTTTTCGACATTATTTGGTGGTAGTGGTGCGCGTTGCTGCATGGACAGGAGTCGTACGGCGCACTAATACAAGTTTTCATCGTGACGTCACATGAGATTTCCATGATTTTCGGGAAAATTTTTTGAAAAAATCGACGTTGAGGTAATTTTACGATGAAATTTAACAAGAATTTGCTGAAAAATCATCTTAATTTGCATATTTTGGGAGAAAATGAAGCTGAAACGAGATGAAAATGAAAGAAAAATCAATAATTGAGGAGAATTTCATACAAAAAAGGAAAATGTTGACCTAGGATCGATGGAAATCAATTTCGAAAACAGGACATTGAATAGTTGAAAATGAAAAAATCATGAAATGATTGAAATTTGGGACAAGGTAACTACGATTTTTAATTTTATCTCCCTATTTTTCAATTATTTTCATCATTTTCTTTTAATTTAAAGACTTAAACTGCAAAAATTAGTGAAAATTTGTTAAAAAATTAATTTAAAATTACAAAAAATTAATTTTAAAAAAATTTTTAACGTTTTTTTGCAGAAATTTTGATGAAAATCGACTCAACACATGAAACATCGCGACAACTTAAGACGCCCTTTTGTCAAAGACATCTGATTTTTCGGTGTTGATGGAGAATTACGAGAGCAAGTTCCCAATTTAAACCTTTTTTTAACACAAAGTACGGATTTTAGACACTTTTTCCGGTGTTAAAGTGTCATTTAAAACCATTTTTCATCAAATTTTGCTAATTTTTTTGGAGATCAATCGAGTTTTTGGTGAAAAATACAGGATTTAGTGTCAGCATGGCGTTGATGAAAAGCAGAACTAAAGATGAAATCCCGAAAGGAGCAGTTCAGATGACCAAAGAAGAGGCTTTGGAATATCAATTGAAGACAGTTCAGAAGTGGCCTTCATCGTATGAAGTGTAAGAATTTTTTTTAACTTCCAAATTGGTAAAAATTTAATTTTTTTATTATTTTTTAGATGGCCTTTGAAATATGCGTCTCCAATATGCGGCGTTGCGAGTATGCTTTCAGCTGCTTTTGTCAATACTCACTTTCGACGAAAGCTGAAATTATTTTCGCACCATCGGTTTGCCTCTTATGTGCCGACTGTTTGTCTCCCGGCGATCATGACGACGCTTTTTCACTCGAATGTGAGTTGATTTCGGGTTTTTTTACGAAAAATTCTTTAAAATTTCATTTTTTTCGTTGTAGTTTGTGATGACAGACGTTCTTCTCGGCGAAACTCCCTGCCCGGTGTGCGTTCAAACACGAGCAATGGCGATTCAAGTGGGCTTTGGCGCCTTGTATCCCTGTCTTTTGGCACCTATTTCGTCTTTTATGTTTGCCACACGTAATTTCACCTACAGACTGCCCGACCTTTCGAAGAATCCTTTTGAAATTTTGATGATTGCCAAGAAAATGTTCAAGCCCATTCACGGTCACGTTGCGGGATTTGTCGTTTTGCATGCCCTGTTGGCGGCATTTTTGACGCACAAGGAATACCAAACGACTTTTTGGCTGCGGGAAGAGACTTTGAGGCGAGAAAATGCCGAATTGGAGTAAAATCGCGTTAATTTTAGTTCAAATTAGATGCAATAAAGTTGATTTTTTTTTCAAATCCGACTTGAAACGTTTTGGAAAATGGAATTTTTGACGTAAGCGAAACGTAAACAAACTTTTGGGAGATAAAATTTGAGCCATTTCTCGGTATTTGGAGTCGTTTTTGTTGTTTTCGGTGTCAAAAAAGTTCAAAATTTCCCAAAAATGACCTCTAATCACGAGACACCCGACGAAAATTTCACCTGGACCGGTAAGTTTTTCGACTTATGTGTTAAGTTGTGACTTTAAAATTTATTTTTTCGTCGTAGATGCACGTCTCCGCCAACTGATATCGCTCGTGAAGCTCGATCGTCGTCTTTGGCACAACTCCGTGGAAGGATTTACGGGAAATCCCGTGAAGCGCGTCGAGCTTTTCGTCGAAATCGCAAATCAAATTGGCACAACAGCCTTCGAGGCGAATCGGCGGTTCACAACGTTGCGCGAACGCTACGGCAGAGAAAGCAAAAAGCTTCAAATGGGCAAACAGGACATCCAATGGCCCTATTTCGAGGACATGAATTTCCTGAAAGAGGTCATTCGACGTCGTGACAAACGAAAAAGTGGCGTTCAAACGATCAAAAAGGAAGAAATAGACGCAGAGGAGGAACATTCGCTCGTCGATGATCCCCTTTCGGCGGCAGAATACATGGAAATGGTCGACGAAGAGGACAAAAAAGGGAGTTTTCCGCAGGAAAAACGAACTTTTGTGCCAAAAATGATGAATGAAACGCCAGAACCAACGCAAAATCGAACAGTTTTCTTGATGACACCCGAAGAGGCGCAAAAAGAATTGGATCAAGACGAAGCGGTAGAAGCGGCTTTCAAATATTTCACACTTGAACTGCGAAAAATGGACCAAATGAAACGCGAATACTGCATCGACAAGATGATGATGGCTTTTATCAACGCAAAATCAACATATCCCCACTAAAAATCACTCCTTTCGTGCCTAAAAGTACAAAATTTGGAAAATTATGAATTTTCCGCTCAAATTTTCTCAAAAAACGCGAGTTTCTCTTCTCTCTCTGAAATTCACACATCACTTATTTACTTCAACTACAAGCAAAGACGTTACTTTGTGAAGAAAAAACATGATTCAGAATCAGTTGTTTCTTCACTCTTCACTCAATCACACGCAAATTGTCGGTATTTGTGCTTAAAATAAGAAATTTCGACAACTTTCGGTTGGCTGTCGAACCGATGTAAATGAAAAAATAAAAATTACACAAAAATTGTTTAAAAAATTGTATTTTTTACGCGAATCGTTGTTGATTAGATAAAAATTAATCGAAAAAAAATATGACAAAGCCACATAATATTATCGGCTTTCTCGGCAGTGAAGCAGTTCATCGCGAAGGTACGAGGAACTTAAAAGGAAATAAATAATTAATTAAGTGATGAATTGAAAAAAATGTCATTGTGTGAAGGATTCATCAGATTTGATACGTTTTTTGTTCAACGGTTCAACGGAAGAAAAAAAAATTTTTGACTCTATATAAGATTTTCAAGAAATAAATAAATAAAAATCTCAAAATAGATAAAATCTCAATTTTTAGATCATTTCTTGTGATTTTTATTGTAAAACATTCAGAAATTTAGTTTTTATCAAAAATCGTTGACAGCTGTCATATTTTTCTGTTGAATCTATTCATGTCATATTGACAGATGTCAAACATTTTTTTTAATGAGGGCGACTTATTTTACTTTAAAATTAATAAAAATTGAGATTTCATTGATATCTGTCAAAAAATGATAATTTTTTGTGCCTTTTAATCTAAAAAATCCATATATTGCGAATTTATTTAAAATTTTGACAGCTGTCATACGTCAAATGTCAAAATTTTTTAATGTAATCTTATTTTATGAATATTTTTGACAAGAAAATACTCAAAAATTAAGACTTTATTCAAAAATAATTTTTGACAGCTGTCAAATTTTTAATAACATGTTGACAGTTGTCAATTTTTTTGTTGACATATTACAAGTTTTCAAAATATTTTCAATAAAATCTAATTTGTTGACTTCAAAGGACCTATAAAATTATTGAAAATTAAGATTTCATTGGGAGCCTTATTGACATCTGTCAAATTTGTCTGTCAAAAATGAGAGTTTTTTGGCATTTCCTGAATTTTTTGTGTCAAATTCAACCTAGAATGTCAAACAATTGAGATTTTATCAAAAAATTTTGACATTTATTATATGTCAACTGTCAAAATTATTCTTGATAAATTGACAGCTGTCAAAAATTGTTGATAGTAAAACGGAAAAATGACTCAAAACTTACATTTGACCTAATTTTCAAACCTCTCAGAACCATGTTACAAATTAACATTTTAATTTTTTCAAAAAAAGAATTATTTTAAGAGGTTTCACTTGTTCTGCATAACTTTTTTCTATAGAAATGCGATGTAAAATTAATTACAGGTTATTGATAAGAGCGTTAAATAAGCAAGTAATTGGATGGGAATAAATTGAAATGTACGTAACAATGCCATTAACTTATAAATTGCAATGTTTATGTGATAAATGATCATTTTTTCCTTTCATTTGAAATATTCAACATATGTGTCGAAGTAAATATACAAGTCTAAAAATAAATTTTGAGATTTATGTGACTTGTGATGTGATAAAAAGCGAAAAAATTTGCGCCATTCCGATGTTGATGATAAAAAACATCTGACCTGTTGCCTCTGGCGATGGTGATAATTGATTTTTTTTAACAATTTTGGTCGTTTTTGAATTTTGTGCGAATCAGATTGATGCTAAAAGTACAAAAATTCGTTAAAAGTAAATAAAAATGAGGTAAAAATAGATTTTTTTTGTTTATTTACGCGAAACGTTGCATCAGTGATGGTATTTCCGACAGTCGGCAGTAACAAAGTCATTTCACGCGCTTAATTATTTGTTTATTTTTACACTTTTTTGTAATATTTATCGCTCAAATTGCAGATTGTCACAGGTTACCGTTCGAAAAACTCGAGCCTGCGGTGTCGACATTGACGCACATCCTCTATGGACCGGCATTTTTGGGTCCGAACAATCAGTTGTTGCCGCAGCATCCCGCAGATGTCGATTCGGAGAACAAAGAAGGCACTTATCGCAAAGTAACGGCACTGAAAAAGCTCAATCCGCACCTGAAAGTGTTGCTGAGTGTGGGACGTCGTGACTACGATGAAGCCCGATCGACACAATGTGTGAATTTCTTGGCAGATAAGAAGGCGCGAGAGACTTTCATTCAAGAAGCCCTCAATGTCGTCAAGAAATACGGATTTGATGGCATCGATTTGGCCTGGGAGTTCCCGCGGTACAAGAAAAATCCAATTTTAAGTAAGAAATTTCTTTTTTTTTTAACGAATTTTTCATAAAAATCATTTTTTTAGGTTTCCTTTCGAGCGTTTTGGGTGCCGAAAACGAAGTAAAATCGAATTTCGTCTCTTTTGTACGCGAACTCAAAGTAAAGTTTGGAGATTTGATTGTCACAGTGACAGCTTTGCCAAATCAAAAGTACATTGAGGACTTTTATGATGTGCCAGCCATTCAGCAACTCGTTCAATTCATCATTGTATCAACTTATGACTATTGCACGCCGAAGGATAACCCATTGACAGCTGATTTTGCAGCCCCGCTCTTTACTCCGAAGAATCGGAAGCAAAGTGTCGACGTGAGTGTCGCGAAATGGCGTGCTGCGGGTGTTCAGGACAACAAACTCGTCATTGGAATACCGACTTTTGGACGTTCTTGGGTGCTTGGAGACAACATGATGACTGTCAAATCTATTAGGATGGAGAATCAAGAGCCGCCGTTCAATGTAAGATTTAGAATTTTCATTTGTTCTAATTTTTTTTGACCGAATTTTGAAGAAACATAAAAATTTTTGAATAGCCCAAGGCACATTTTGAAATGTCTACAATGTAAAAAATTTGAATTTTTGTCACAGAATACGTTTAAGATCTCGTCCCAATGCAAATTATGAGTTTTTGATCAAATTTAAATTTAAAAATTTTTACCCAATGTACATTTTCATATTTTTTCGAAGAAAATTTTTATTTTTTACCCAAAGTATATTCAAAAATTTTCAACGCAATCCACATTTTCAAAGTATTTCAATGAAAATTTTGACTTTTTACTCAAATCACATTCGAAAATTTTCAACCCAATGCACATTTCCAAAGTATTTTAATGAAAATTTTAACTTTTTACCCAAAGCATATTCAAAAATTCTCAACCCAATGCACATTTTCTTACCTTTTTAATGAAAATTTTGACTTTTTAACCAAAGCATATTCGAAAATTTTCAACCCAGTGCACATTTTTAAAGTATTTTAATGAAAATTGTGACATTTTACCCAATGCACATTCAAAAATTCTCAACCCAATGCACATTAAAAATATTTTTTTTACAATTTCAGGCAACTGGTCCAACTCCCCCCGGAAAAAGATGCCAAAAAGAAGGACAAATCGCTCTCGTTGGTGTCCGCGAAAGACTTTTAAATCCCGCCAATACCGATAAAACTGATGACGAAGCTCCTTTGCAAGAATTTACAACGTTCGTACTTCAACACGGCGCTTATGCATTAAACACTAGCATCCAAGGAGGTGACTTCATATCGTACGAAACTCCCGAAGAAACGACAAAAAAGGCGGAATATGTCCAACAAAAGGGATTAGCGGGCGTTGCGTTGTTCAATTTGGAATTCGATGACTTTAACGGCGAAAAATACGTCGTCAAGTTTCCTCTACTCAATGCTGTGTCCAAACAATTTCGATTGTGAACTCGTTGTTAAAATTTGTGTTTTTAAATAAATCTGCTGATGTCAGTGTAAGCAGAGAGAAAGTTCATTTATTTGAAAAATATTTGAATTCTCATGAAAATCCGTTCAAAACTCTTGAAAAAAATTGGTCCCATAGAAAAATTGCTTACTGTTCATTTTTCTGCTTACTTCTTTGAGAATGAATCACTCGAAATTCTCTGTTTACGTAAAATTTTCTCTCTCACATTCCTTAAAAATGCTCTTTTGCAGGGCCGTAACTTGAAAAGGTTCAATTTTGAAGAAATTTTTTATCATTAAATAATTTTTTTTTTAAATTTTTTTTTTTGAAAAATTTCATTTTTTAGGTTTTTTTTGAGAAATTTTTCATCGAGTGACGGCACTGGTCTTGATAAAGAGTTTTATGACGGCACACGTGTACATAAGAGCGACCGTCGTACACGAACTACACACGAAACTTTATTATCATTCAAATTTTCTCCATTCATGCGACAACAAGTCAAGTCAAGACATCTCGTCGCGAATAAATTTACAGAAAAAACAGTGAAAAACATCATTTTTAGGAATTTAAATGAGCTTGTGACACTCAAACGCCCCAAAAATAGAGATTCGAAACAATCAAGGCCAAGTTTTTGTGCGAATTGAGAGAAAACGATGCGTGGTTTCATGCGAGTGCTTTGCCAAAACCTCACCAAAAATGTCCAAAGAAGTAGAAGCTTTCACCAAAACCAGGGAGGCGGTCAAAAATCAAAAAGTATCGCGGGCCTGCAGGCGGCAATCGACCTCCAGCACAGCGCCATGAGCGAGCAATGCATCTTGGTTGACGAGCACGACCGGAATTTGGGTCAGATTTCTAAAAGGGAGTGTCATCGCGTCATTGACGGACAAATTCCGTTGCATCGTGCCTTCAGCGTGTTCCTTTTCAATGCGCGCGGCGACATGTTGCTGCAAAAACGCAGCAGCTACAAGATCACGTACCCGAATCACTACACGAACGCCTGTTGCTCGCATCCGTTGTACGAAATCGAGGGCGAACGCGAAGAACGCGATGCCTTGGGGATTCGGCGGGCCGCTCAGCGACGCTTGAATCACGAACTGGGCATTCCGTTGCATCAAATCCGGCCCGAGAACATGCATTATTTGACGCGGATTCATTACAAGGACTTGGGCGATGGCGTTTGGGGCGAACACGAAATCGATTATATCCTGTTTCTGCAGAAAGATGTGGACCTGAATCCGAACAAAAATGAAATTAGTGACATTCGGTTTGTGAGTCGCGAAAATTACAAGAAGGAAATTGACGCGTTGCCGGGCGAATTGACGCCCTGGTTCAAATTAATACTCAAACATCGTCTTCCCGTTTGGTGGAGCGATTTGTCGAAACTCAAACTGCACGAAGATTTGGACACAATTTATAAGTTTTCATAGAACAAAATATTTTTTGTACGAAATTCATAAATTTTCAAAGAAAAAATATTTTTTAAATTTTTTGTAAGAAATTTTTAAAGAAAAATATTAATTTTTGAGAAATTTATGATTTTTTAAAGAAAAAAAAAATTTTTAAAGAAATTTAAAATTTTCAAAGAAAGAAAAATATTTTTTTGTAAAAAATTTAATAATTTTCAAAGATTTTTTTTTGTAAGAATTTTAATATTTTTCAAAGAAAAATATGTTTTTTTTTATTTTTTGAAAAAAAAATTTAAATTTTTAACGAAATAATATCATTTTTTGTATAAAATTTTTTGAGTTTTAAAAGAAAAAAAAAATTTTTTAAAGACATTTTTAAAGAAAATATTTTTTTTTGTAAAAAATTCATAAATTTTCAAAGAAAAATATTTTTTTTTTTTTAATTTTAAAAGAAAAATAATATTTTTTGAGAAATTTATTATTTTTTAAAGAAAAAAAAATTTAAAAGAAATTAAAAATTTTCAAAGAAATTTTGAAAAGAAAAAAAAATTTTTTTGAAGAAATATTATTTAAAATTTTAATAGAAAAATAATATTTTTTAAAAAAATTTTAAATTTTTAAAGAAAAAAAATATTTTTTTCTTGTAAAAAATTTATGAATTTTCGTAGAAAAAAAATTTCATAGACATTTTTTATAAGAAACTATCGATCAAAAAAACTAAAACAAAAAAACGGAGGAGCTTTAAAGAATCAAATACTAACTTATTCTACGGGTTGTGGGACGAAAACTCTTAAAAAGAAACCTAATTTATGTATTTATTGTATGTTTTCTTTTTTTTTATTATTGAATTAAAATAAAATTTACAAATGTTTGGATAAACGTTCTACGGATTTTCATTTTTTTAAACTGAAACTTAACGATCGACTTCACCAAACACAATATCGAGAGTACCGATAATCGCCACGATATCAGCCAACATGTGATTCTTTCCAACAAAGTCGAGTGCCGCCAAATGCGCGAATCCGGGAGCCTTGATCTTGCAACGGTAGGGCTTGCTGCTGCCATCTGACACGAGATACACGCCAAATTCGCCTTTGGGCGCCTCAATTGCCGTATATGTGGATCCAGGAGGTACTTGATACCCTTGCGTGAAGAGCTTGAAATGATGAATGAGGGCCTCCATGGAAGTTTTCATCTCTTCGCGTGACGGCGGCGTAACCTTGGCATCGTCTGTCTTGATCTCACCTGGCGGCATTTTGTTCAAACATTGCTCAATGATGCGCAGAGATTGTCTCATCTCCTCCATACGGATCAAATAACGGTCGTAACAATCGCCTTTGGTGCCAACGGGAACGTCAAACTCGACTTTGTCGTAGGCATCATAAGGTTGGGACTTGCGAAGATCCCATTTGATGCCGCTGCCACGCAACATGACGCCACTAAAGCCGTAATTCAAGGCGTCTTCGGCAGAAACGGTGCCAATGTCGACTGTACGTTGCACCCAAATACGATTTCCCGTGAGCAAATCGTCGATTTCGTCGAGACGTTGTCCGAATTTGCGAGTCCAATCGTAAATGTCATCTAACAAACCGAGCGGTAAGTCGAGAGAAACGCCTCCGGGACGAACGTAGGCAGCGTGCATGCGAGCTCCGGATACGCGTTCGTAGAATTCCATCATTTTTTCGCGTTCCTCGAACAGCCAGAAGAAGGGAGTGAGAGCTCCGACATCCAAAGCGTGTGTTCCGATGGACATGATGTGATTCAAGACACGCGTAAGTTCGCCCATCAAGACACGAATCCACTTGGCACGCTCAGGAACCTCAATTCCGAGCAATTTTTCCACAGCTAAGGAGTAACATTGCTCATTGCACATCATTGAGACGTAATCCAAACTAAAAAAAAATTTTTTTTTCGTTAAAAAAATAATTTAAAATTTTTTTTTGTTGAAATACCGATCGAAATACGGCAACGCTTGCGTATATGTCTTGTACTCGATCAATTTTTCCGTGCCACGATGCAACAAACCGATATGCGGATCGCATCGCACCACCGTTTCGCCATCCAATTCCATCACGAGACGCAAGACACCGTGAGCAGCAGGATGTTGCGGTCCAAAGTTAATTTTGAAATTTTTCACCGTTCTTTCGACAAGATTCAATTTCTTGCCATGGTACGGAGGCACCTTCCATTTTGACGTCACCTCATCGGGATACATGACGGCGCCGCTGAATTGCTGCATAAACTCCGTGTCGACTTGCCATTTGCCAGCGCCGCGTTTTTGTCTGAAAATAAATTGTTATAGTTGCAAAAGTCCCTCAGTTGCGTAACCAAAACATTCGAAAATCGAATTGATGGAAAAACGATACGAACCCAACGTTATGCGTGGCTCCGATGTTTGCCAGCACGTGTTTCGGCAATTTCAGCGAATGGCTTTGGCGTGCGAGACCATTCAACACGGAAAAAGCCATGATTTTCGGATTTTATAAGTAAAAATTTTCTCGTCGCAAATCGATGTTGTGACAGATGTCGGTCTTGCGCCGAATAAAAACCCTTAGGTGACCAGATGATTTTTTCAACTGATACGGGGACATGAAATTTTTCAACTTTTTTTTCTAAAATTTGTTTTTTCTTCGAATTTTAAGTATTTTAAGCCATATTCAAAGATTATTTTTATAACTCAAAACTGCCAAAAAATTGAAACTAAAAATTTTTTTTTCCTTTGACATAGTTTTGTTTTGAAAACTAAATCAAAAACTGTGTCAAAAACTATGTCAAAGCCATTTTTGCCAAATCTTGCTCCAAATGGATAAAAATTTGTCAGAAGGCTCTAATTTATCATTTTTAATCATTATATAACTCAAAACTGCCAAAAAATTGAAACTGAAAAAAAATTTCCTTTGACATAGTTTTGTTTTGAAAACTAAATCAAGAGCAAAACTAAATCAAAAACTGTGTCAAAAACCGTGTCAAAGCCATTTTTGTCAAATCTTGCTCCAAATGGATAAAAATTTATCAGAGGGCTCTAATTTATCATTTTTAATCATTTTATAACTCAAAACTGCCAAAAATTGAAACTGAAAAAAAATTTTTTCCTTTGACATAGTTTTGTTTTGAAAACTAAATCAAGAGCAAAACTGTGTCAAAAACTGTGTCAAAAACTGTGTCAAAGCAATTTTTGTCAAATCTTGCTCCAAATGGATAAAAATTTGTCAGAGGGCTTTAATTTATCATTTTTAATCATTTTATAACTCAAAACTGCCAAAAAATTGAAACTGAAAAAAATTTTTTTCTTTGACATAGTTTTGTTTTAAAAACTAAATCAAGAGCAAAAAAACTGTGTCAAAAACTGTGTCAAAGCTTTTTTTGTCAAATCTTGCTCCAAATGGATAAAAATTTGTCAGAGGGCTCTAATTTATCATTTTTAATCATTTTATAACTCAAAACTGCAAAAAAATTGAAACTGAAAAAAATTTTTTTCTTTGACATAGTTTTGTTTTGAAAACTAAATCAAGAGCAAAAAAACTGTGTCAAAAACTGTGTCAAAGCTTTTTTTTGTCAAATCTTGCTCCAAATGGATAAAAATTTGTCAGAGGGTTCTAATTTATCATTTTTAATCATTTTCTAACTCAAAACTGCAAAAAAATTGAAACTGAAAAAATTTTTTTCCTTTGACATAGTTTTGTTTTGAAAACTAAATCAAGAGCAAAACTAAATCAAAAACTGTGTCAAAAACTATGTCAAAGCCTTTTTTGTCAAATCTTGTTCCAAATGGATAAAAATTTATTAAAGGGCTCTAATTTATCATTTTTAATCATTTTATAACTCAAAACTGCTAAAAATTGAAAATGAAAAAAAAATCCGTTGACATCGTTTTGGTTTGAATGTGTGTGATATTTAGAAAGGGTCATAAGGAGTACGAAAATGTGAATTGAAGAGTACAAAATTGTGAAACTTGTGAAACATATTTTTTAAAAAAATATCAAAATCTCTCAATTTTAAGAATACTCTAAATCTTTGAAATTCTAAAAAATTTTAAAAACCTTATAAAAATTAATTCATATCTGGTCACCGTACTCAAATCCCCTTAAAAAATTCGTCAGATTGTATTCGAGCAAAGACTGTACCTTATTGTGTTTGTTCAAACTCATCACAATTTTTTGTGATTTTAATGAGATTTCACGCATTTATCATTAATTTTTGTGATAAAACCTCGTCGTTGTTGACATCCCGCAATATTTTTCATTGATCTCCGTGACGTGCAAGAGTCAAAATCCACGAAAAAATCGAATCTTCTTGGAATGTTTAGATAAAAAAAAGTCAAAAGATATCCGAAGAAAGATACTCATATCAAGTGCAACGTCGACAAAAATGGATTGTCTACAAATGATCTCATAAAAGGAAGGACGTTCTCGTAGAAGCAGCCGAATTTTAGTTTTTCTTAATCTCATTCACGAAAAGAAGATGAGAATGAATCAAAGTAATTTTTTTTTAATTTTAAATTTTAATAAAAAAGATAAAAATCCGATTTTTCTTCGCAGAAACCAACAACAATCTCAAATTTTTGAGTCTTTTCACGCTCACGGTACAAAATGCCGTGTTGGGACTCAGTATGCGTTATGCCAGAACCCGAAGTGGGCCCATGTTCTTATCTTCAAGTGGTAAGTTTTATTGAATTTTCGTAAAATTTCATTAAAAAAAATTAAAATTTCATTTCAGCCGTTCTCATGTCAGAACTCGTAAAGTTACTGACGTGTCTAATTGTCGTATTTTGGGAGGAAGGCAGGAGTTTTAAGCGTTTCAAGGCTGCCATTAACAACACAATTGTCCGTCAACCGCTCGACACACTGAAAATTTGTGTGCCGTCGTTCGTGTACATCGTTCAGAACAATTTGCTGTATCTTTCGGCGTCGCATTTGGATGCCGCTACTTATCAGGTAACGTTATCACTGATTTCTCGCTAAATGTTTCCGTTTCCTCTTATCAATTTTAATCATTTCCTCGAAATTTTAGGTGACGTACCAACTCAAAATTCTGACTACGGCATTTTTTGCCGTTCTTATACTGCGTCGTCGACTGCTGCCGACCCAATGGGGCGCTTTGGTGTTCCTCATTTGTGGCGTCGTGCTTGTGCAACTCGCAAATGGAGGTGAAACGCCCAAACCGACGTACGGGATGCCCGAACAGAACCGCTTAGTGGGCTTTAGTGCGGCATTGGGAGCTTGTGTGTTGTCCGGTTTTGCTGGAATTTACTTTGAAAAGATGCTCAAGGGTGCCGACATCAGCGTCTGGATGCGAAACGTTCAATTAAGTTTGCTCAGCTTGCCTTTTGGACTGATTACGTGTTACGTGAATGATCACGAAAAAATCGCGGAACACGGATTATTTTACGGTTACGACTATTTTGTCGATTATTTGGTTGTGTTGCAAGCAGGCGGCGGTTTAATTGTCGCCATGGTCGTGAAATATGCCGATAACATCCTAAAAGGCTTCGCGACGTCACTGGCGATCATTATTTCGTGCATCGCGTCAATTTACATCTTTGACTTTGTACTGACGTTCCAATTTGCCGCCGGAGCAGCTTTAGTGATATTTTCCATTTTCATGTACGGATACACGCCGAAGAAGCCGGGCGTTGGAGTGCCAATGAACGAGACGGAAAAACAACTTATGGAAGCAAAAGTCTAGAAAAAAATCGTACTTATAAAAATAATTATTGTAAATAGCAAAAAAAAAATCCTCTCAATTTATTTACCTTAACCAATTTACACTGACTTTGTGTAAAAAAAACACGAAAAATGTCACAATTTTAGGATTAAAAGTTTTTTTTTAAGTTTTAAATTTTATCAAAAGAGATTTCGAATATCTTGGAAATAAACTTACTTATGGTTTACAAATATTTGTTTAGCTGAATTTGACACGACTTCATGTTTAAGCGTTAGAAGGACAGGTGAGTGTTGTCGCGTGGCAATTTTTTATACGCAAAATGAAGTAAAAAAAAATGTGTTTCATGGTTTTGCAGGAATTTTTGTCCCTTTTTGTTTGTAATTTTTTAACGTTTTTGGATGTCAAACATGGATTCATAACATTTATTAATTTTTTTAAAAATAATTTTCAAATTTTAACTCAAATGTGAAGAAATATCGAACACAATTTTTCTCAAATTAATTTTTTTTTTTAATTATTTTGATCACGTGACTTAGCAAAATTTAAGGCAAATATCTTTTGTTTTTTTTTTGTATAATTTTGTTATAAATAATAATTTTTTATGAATTTTCAAACAAAAAAAAAAAGACAATGACAATACACCTAAATAAAATTTTTTCGACAAAAAAATGAAAAAAATTTATTTTTTTTTTTGACCTCACAATTTTTCACGAATATTTAACATTTTTTTTTGAGGTTTCTTAAATTTTTCCCACAATTTTTCGATTTTATTTATCAACTAAAAATTTTGAGTCTTCTTATTTTTTTTTATTTTTTACACATTTTTTCTTGTTCTAATTACTAATAGCTCGACTATTAGAGCTATTACGATTTTTTTTTTAATTAAAATTTTTTAATTTTCTAAGGATTTAAAATTTAAAAAAAAAAAATCTTTTCTAATTTATTTATTTTTTTTTAAATTGAAAATTTAAAAAATTTTTATGAGTCTTGTGAAAAATTAAGAAAATTTCACAACATCAGAAAAAAATTTAGAAAATCGAAAAAAATTAACATTTTTAATTTTATTTTTAAAAATTTAATTTGCAATCATTTTTTTGAAAAATTTAGTAAAATTGGAAAATTTTTAAAAATATAGGAAAATAATAAAAATTTAATTTTTTCTTAGAAATTTCATGAAAAAAAAAGAATCTCTTAAAAGTCTTGTAAAAAAGTCAATTAAAGTTAATTAAAAAATTAAATTAAATTGGAGAATCAAAAATTTTATAGCTTATATCTTTTACAAAATTTTAAAAAAATTAAGAAAATTCGAAAAATTTGATTTGAAAAAAAAAATTATAATTTTTCGCTCCTAATTTTTTTTTATGCTTTTGTCCTATGCCTCATTTCAAAAATTGAAAAATAAAATATAAAAAAAAATAAAAAATAAAATAAAAAAATAAATAAAATAAAAATAAAAAAAAGCAAAATGAAAAAAAGTTGAAAATTTCATCAAAATTGACTATTATTTGGTCTTTTTTCATATTTTTTTAAAGGAGTTTCCCCAAATTAAAAAAAATTCAATATTTAAGAATTTTTGTATTAAAAATCGTAATTTAACATGAATTTTTTTCTTTAAAATATTTTTCAAATTTTTTTGTTAAAATTTTTAACTTGAAATACGAATATAGAAAAATTTATATACATTTTGTATGAAAAATCCAGGAAATTTAAGTAAAAAACGTTAGTTTTAGTTTGTCATATGTATTTATTTTACTCACGCAGTGGTTTGTTACATTAATAATCATTTTTTTTTTTATCACTAACAATATTTACTTATCTAACAAAGATCTGTGCTTAAACAATAACTCTATAAATATTGCATTAATATTCATCTTTTTTTTTAATAATCATCAAGGAGATACATCTAGTTTTATTTTTCCCTAAGTTTTAACATGAATGTCTCTTAAACGCTTCTTCTAAAAAAAATTTACTCTAAAATGTGTTAGAAGAGGTCGAAAATTTACTTCAGTAGGTATAAAATTCTACATCGATTACATTTACGGTGAAGTAGGCTAAGAAATTGTGTAAAAAAGCAGTTTTTTTTTATTGTTCTAGCACTTTTAGGTGTGAGTGATGAGATTTTTCTTCATAAGGTCAATTATTTTCTATTTTAAAGTAGTTTCAAAGAAAAAAGTTAGAGAACCGCGTTAAATGGCACTAAAGCGCGAATTGAGAGTAATGGCAGTTCCCAAGACGACGAGACACTCGGATTCGTCGATGCCGGGCCCGTCAAACGAAACAGGCGAAAATCCATCTTCCGTTTCAAGCAAACATTTCTTTTGCTTCTCCGCGATCTTGCGTTGGATCTGCATGTCGTATTTCGAGCCGAGATTTGCCGTTACGGCATGCAAATATTCCTGCAAGCCGCCCGCTTTGTTCTTTTGCAGGAGATTACGGAAGGCACTGGCATCCAAATTTAGCGTATTGAGCAAATCCAAGTGAATTATCGACGAATTTGGGACATGACGCACCAAATTTTGTTCCGGCGCCGGCATTTGGGGACCTTTAACGGCCCACGGATCCCACGGATTGACATTCGGAAGACGTTGGAAGTTGTTGGCGTTGCGGGTTTTGCCAACCAAAGCTTGCAGTTTCGACTTTAAGCCGGGCGTCGCTTTGCGTTGGTACGGATTGAAGCGATTTTGCTTGTTGTTGTTGTTGCCCGGTTGTATGGGCAACTTCAAACCTTGATGCTCCAGCCCAACGTCGGGCTTTACGCCCTTCGGTAAACCCTTGACCTTGCCTTGCACAATCATCCCGTCGAGCGTGGCGTCACTTTGGTTGGCATTTGCGGCACTGCCGGCATTATCGAGCTCCTTGATGATGTTCGATAACTCGTCTGCCATGTCGCCCGCGGGACTCAAATCCAAAATGTCGCGTGATTCGTCAACCGGTGCCTCCTTTTTCGCGGGATGATTCACCAAATTAATGTCGCCGTACGGCGAAAAGTAAAAATTGGATTGCTCGATATATTGATCTAGAAAAAAATCGGTGAATTCGAAGGTTTTTTTACAAATTTACAACGAAAAATATCATACCGAGGCTCATATTCAAGCCATCTGTCTTTTTAGAGGTCATTTTGTACAGAAAAATCGAGTTTTTCACGCGTTTTAATTAATTTTCCGAAAAAAAAAATGTTTTTTTGATCAATGTTTGGTTTTTTGCTCGCTCACTGGGACTTGATTTTTTTGAAAAAATTACCGTTGATGTGTGAGTGATCGTGAAAATGTGTATAAAATGTTTAAAGCTTTTCTACAATTTTCGGTGGGTAATCGAAAAGTTGTTTTTTTTTGTTATGAAATGCATTGACCTTCTTCTTCTCTCTAACGAACATGAGGATTTTCTTACTAATTCACGACATTCACATATTTTTTGTGATATTTTCTCTTAACAACTACTTTTTTTTTTTTTGAGGCCGATACAATTTTCGAAAATGTTTCCTTTTAATTTTTTTTGTGAGAAATTTTGGAAATTAATTTTTAAAAAATAGAAATTTAAGGATTGTTTTAATTTTTTATAAATTTTTGACATTAAAAAAATTATAAAAAATCAAAATTTTATTTTAAAATTCAATTTTTTTCTCAAGTTTTTTTTTATCAAAAATTTAAAATAATTCTATAACTTTCAATTTTTAACAAAAAAAAAAAAAAAAAAAATCTACAAAAATAAAAATTTTAATATTGGTTTCAAAATTTTTAATTTTATTTTGTGAATTTTTTCAATTATTCTTTTTTTAAATTTTCTTCTATTTTTGATTTTGTTTAAAATTTCTTTAAAAAAATTCAAAATTTTTTAAGTTAAAAATAATTAATGAAAAATATTCAATTTTTTTGAATTTTTTTAAAATTTAAGATTTTCTCTTTTTTTAAATAAAAAACATTCGAAATACATTCAAATCTAAAGAAAATATTCAGAAATGATGTTCAAAATTATATTGGTATAATTTTCAGCCATTTTTAACCAAATTTTAGTAATTTTTTGAAAATTTCTTAAATTTTTTGATATTTTATCTAGAATAATTTTTAGAAATAATTTAAAATGATCAAAAAAGTACTCAAAAAAATCAAAATGGCTAAATGTGATAATTTGTGAGTTTCAAAATGTTTACGGAATGGAAAAAAAATTCTAAATTTGTATCGGCCTAAGGACGATAAATGAGTCGAAAGTGTTTAAAGTCGAAAATTTCGTTACAATTTCAACTAATTTACCGAAAACTATCAAAACGTGACGCTTTTTTCTGACACTACACTTCCATTCCAAAGTCCGACGCAACTTTTCTCTTTTTTTCATACTTCAAAACGGGCTCCTGCGTTCTCGTGTGCCACACCAAGACATCCATACATCGATTCGCCAACGGCTGTAACTTCTTCCGCGTCGTCAGTTGTTCCAAGAACTTTGTTTCCTGCCACCCCGGTTTCGTTTCGTAGCTAAATCCGGCTTCCGGGACATTTAGCAACAAATCTCCCGCAATCGCAAATCCCGCCATGTCAATGGGAAACACTCGTTGCGGTTGATATGCCGCATTAAAGCTCGCGACAACGCCATTTGCATCGACAATCGGCTTCTCGACCATCAAACCACCGACTAATCCAACGGGCCAGACACCCACGCGCCCTTTTTCGATTTTTGCCATTTCGCGAAACAACTCGACGCTGTACGTGTTATCGTCGTCCATGAAAAAAACGATGGCATGTTCACTTTTTTCCGTCATTCGACGTCTTACGAACTGCAAACCGGTGTTTCGTTGATCGACGCCGCGCGCTTTTGACGAATGCGGGTCCTTTGGCTTGAGTTTGTAGTTGTCGGGGGTCTGGCAAAAGAGTTGAACACTTCGTTTGTACAAGCCGCTGCGTTTCCGGAGGTCTCGTACGAGATCAGAAATTTCCGTGGCATCTTCGATGATTACCCAGAAGACGTTGGGTACGAGTTGGAGTGTTTGCGAGAGTCGTGTGAGCTCCGCTTTTTGCACCGGACGATAATATGTGGGAGTGATGGCATAAATTGTTGGCAATTTTTCGACTTCTGTGCTGATTTTTGATGAATTTGCATCACAATTTGGTCGATTAAGCCACAAAAGTGCTGCTAAACCGGAAAAAAGCACGATTAAAAGACGTGCGTTTTGACTCATGCTGCTGCTAGACGATACTAAAATCATCGCGACTCGAGATTTAATGACGCGTTATCACAAAAACAGTGTTTAAACATAAAAAAATCATAAATTTATCGAAATTTGCTTATCACGAGTGCCCAAATTCAGCAAAAAGCGTCACGTTCTCATAAAAAAAATGTATCGACTGTGAAAAATTCTTAATTTTTTTGTGATGTGTTTTTTTCTTTGTGTAAATTCTTCTATTTTTTCGATTAATTTTAACTTTTTTTTTACATCCGCGATCCTTTTTGTTGCAGCACTTTGGCGCGATCGTTCGATTCTTGTTCGCGACCCACGTTCAGACATTCTTTCGACACGACACACAGAAACTCGGCATTTTCTTCGCCGCCGTAGTTGTATTGCGTGCCGATATTTATCAATTGTTCGAATCTCCAACCGTCCGACATTGTTGACACCATCTGATAAGAGAAAAAAAAATATTTTTCATCATTTTTTTTGGTGAGAAAAATTTTCTTACTTGTGTGACTTCGTTCTCCTGACACTGCAGCACACGATAAACGCGTTTTTTCTCGAAAGATGGGTTCTAAAAAAAAGTAAAACGACAAAAATTATGATTTAATGATTTTTTTCACACGGAAAATATGTTGAAAATGTTGTAAATGTCATCCGAGACGAATTTTAAGCAATCCATGCATTTTACGAGGTAGAAACGTACTTGATCTCGTCGACTGATGCGATCCTTCAGCAGAACAATTAACGGTAATATCGAATAAAACTCGGCTTCTTCCAGCACACCTTCCTCCGAGACGCCATCCAGTATCAGCTTTCCGTGTCGCAAGTAGTTCAGCACTGGTTGGAAATATTTTGGGTCTCGGTCGATGAGAAATGCTCCTGTTTCGTCCTAAAAAAAATTTTTTTTTTTAATAATTGTTTTAAAATTTTCGAGGAAAACTCACTTTATCACTAATTAGCTCCGTTTCCGACAGCAAAACGGAAAAGAAAGAATTGGGAACGCGATTCAGAGTCTGATGTGTGGTGAGAAAGAGCTGCAAATAAAAAAATGTTTACAAAAAAAAGACACCCATGAAATAAATAGTGACAGAGAGCAGAAAGGATTTTGCAATTTTACCTGTCCTCCGACATTTAATCGCACCCAAGACTTGCTTTGGGTGGCAGTTCCTGATGTATTTGATGCGGTATCCATTATTTTTGTGGATGATTTTAATGATTAAATGCAAAAAATTGAATGGCTGATGAACATTTTCCAAATTCGGATCGTAACACTGAAGTAGGGTGACCAGATGTATTCGGTTTATGGGGACGATCCGTAATTTTTTTGAAGTCCCCGATTTTTTTATATGAGTTCACGAATTTTCTGAATTTTTTTTGTTCAAAACAACAAAATTTGTTTAAAATTATAAATTTTTAAAAATTTTATAAAATACATATATTTGCCAAAAACTTTTATATTTCAAAAAAAAAAAACTTACACATCTAAAATTTTACTTGGAGAGCAGACTTATAAATAAAAATTGTGCGGCAAAAAATATAAAAATTTGGGCAAAATTCATAAGTGCGGTATGTGTATCTATTTTTTACTAAACTCATATATTTAGTATAAATGTTTTGGTTTAAAAAAAAACTTTAAATCATAAATTTTTTGCCCAAATTTTTATATTTTTTGGCGCACAATTTTTTCCGTTCTCCTCAGGGCCAAAAAGCCAAGAAAATTTGTCAGAGACTGTGGAAATTCAGGGTTTTCGGGAAATAAATTATTAAATTCAATAAAAAATTAAAATTCATACTTAATTAAAATTTTAATTATGAATTTGCAATTTTTATTTATAAATTTGACAATTGGAAATGTATACAAATTAGATTTTATAATATAAATTTGGATTCTATAGATTTAAATTTACATTCTAATTATTTTAATTTTTTGTAACAGAATTTCAAAACAAAAAAAATCAAAGAAAAATTTTAGATTCTATTTCCTTGCTTAAGCAGTCCATGGATAAGGACATCTATTTGTGTTTCTCAAATCATTACAAAACCGTGTGTCTTGATAACAATTTCTTTTTTTGCTGCACACAAAAAGATCTTTGTCAAAATATTGTCCTTGTGGGCAAGTTTTTCTCACTGCTTTTCCTTTATCGCACTTGAAGAAATTAGTGCAGGTACAGGCATCCGGTAAGAGTGTCAATTTATCATCTTTGCAATCATTTACGCAATCCGCTTCGTTAAATGACGGACATGTTGAATATGGGCATGGCATAAATTGTGCATCTATTAAGATCACAATAAAGAAGACGACGAACGAAATAAGAATGATTTTTGTCATTTTTTTAAAACACGTTTTAACGATTCTTTAATAATAACTGATGATATTTAGCTTTGGACAACGACTTTTATACTAAAAAAGGACGTGTGAAGTTTCAAAACAAAACCACGGAAGCACAAAAAAGACAGATAAAGCACATCTTTCGTTACAAGAGGCTTCCGAATTAAAAAAAAATTAAACACAGAAAAACACGTGCGCTGCATATTTCCTCGTTTTTCCTTCACGTTTGCTCACGTTAAAAAAGAATAATTTTTGTAGTTGTTAAGTTATAGTTAGTCAAATTAAAAAAAAAACTGTATAAAAAACGAATAAAAAAATATATTTTTCCGAAAATTGTGGTTCAATTTTTCTTCCATTCATTTTGAAAAAGAAAATTCGTTAAGATTTTTTTTCTTTTTTTTTATGAAAATTTCTGTCAAACTCAAAAGATTTCAAGAACATAAATACAACACTTTCAAGTATAAAACACGTAAATGACTGAAACAAATTGTACACTGGGGCAAAGTCTCAAAATGTGAACTGGGGCCATTTTTTTCCCCTTTTGTTTAAGTTGTAGCAAAATAGGTCAAAAATTTTATGTGATTTGTGGATTTTAATTTTTTAGGCATTTACCAACATCATTAGTGATGACTTACTAAAAAATATATTTAAAATAATAAAAAAAATAGAAAAAAAAAACATTTTAAAATAATTCGTAAATATGACCTGTAATTTTTTTACATATTAATTTTTTATAATTTTAAATTTTGAATATTTTTTTTATAAAAACTTAAGATAAAGCTAATGCAAATTTTATAACTGGTACAAAAACATTAAAAAAAGGCTAAAATTTGCTTATCATTTTCAATTTTTGTTTGAATTTTTTTCGAAATGCAAGAATCATTGTTTCATGTTCAAAATCGAAATTTCACTCAGTTTTTTCGAAGTTTGTATGTTTTATCAAAAATGTTTTATTAAAAAATTTGTTCTTATTTAAATAAATCCTTTAAAAATTTTCTAAAAATTCATCTAAAATTTATCTGGTCACCCTATCAAAATGTTAATAATTTGAGACGACTGAAATTGATAAAAAAAAGCCCAGTGCAAAGAAATTTGTCAAATACGCCATGGGAATTATCCGAATTCGTTAAGGAAATCGCTTCAGAAATCCGTTAAACTCATTTCAGTGCGGGACTTATTCAGCGTCGGTCACAAAAATAAAATAAAGTCCGAAAAAATTGATTTTAAAAGTATTCGACCTCGTAAATTAGTGATTAAGATACCGCTGCAAAAATGGACGGATTAAATTGGAGACACACATTAGTATCTTGGGTAAGAATTAACAAAAAAATATATTTTCAGACCCTCCCATTTTATAATTTTTTTGCATTTTTTCAGATAAACCAAACAAATTTCACCGATGCGCCAATCCAGGACATTGCCAGTTATGATATCAACGAATTTTACAGCAAATTCCAGGAACAAATGTCAGAAAAACGGGAAGTCCCAGAAAATTTGATGGATTTTCTGAAACGTAAGTACCACAATGACGCATTTCTGGCACCAAAATAACCGAATTTTACATTTTTTTCAGGTTATTACGTCGACTTTGAGCCGGATTTGGATGAAAATGGACAAATAGTGGTACAAGATTACATGTTCACGTACTCGTTATTTCTGCATTTTTCGTGTCTGATGTATCCGGAGCCCTTTTTTCACAGTAAATGCATCGCGCTGAAGCCAAAATGTCAGTCGTCGATCAAAGCGTTCCTTGAAATCCTGTCGAAACAGGAGAAATTCGATAAGCATACCTTAAGAACGGCGATTAGGGAAGCAACGCCTGCCAATCCGAGATTGTCCTTTTTGCAAATGGGATTTAGTACGCCACAGAGATCGCCGAAAAACTTTAAAAATTCCCCGCCAACACCAACGTCACAATTGCTGGATGAGAAAGGACGCGAAGTTAAGTTGCTGAAAGCGCAGTTGGACAGCGAAAAGTACGAAAGGGGATTTTTGGAGGTGCAAGTCAAGCAATATGAAGAGCGGTTGAGCAAATTAAGTGAGGTTTTCATGATTTTTTGATATTTTCAGGATTTTTAATGAATTTTTTTTCGTTGCAGTGAAAGACCAGAAGACATATCAGCACGAAATAAACGAATTAAACAACAAAATTTTGTCGCAAGAGACAGAAAACTTCTCCCCGAACCGCAATTTCAAGGAAGAATCGGCGAAAAAACGCTTACGCGAAAGAATTGCTGAGAAAGACGAACAAATTTGCGACTTAAAATTAGACATTGAAGCTGTTCGCCACGATTTGACGCACATGAAGGACAAATACACGTACATGGAAAAGGAAATGCGCAAACAAATGAGTCGCGTGCAAGAACTCGACAGCCTTGTGCTCGATCTAGAGACAGAATTACAAGGAAAAATCGAGATAATCGAAAACCTTCAGCTGCAAATCCAAGATTTAGAGACGCATATCAGCAACAATCGAGCTGCTGTGCCACGCGAAGTACTCGACAGCTCAGGGGACTTGCTCGATTTCAGCTTCAACCATGGAAAAGTCAATTGTTTCACCGACGAAACGGAATCCGAGAACATGGGAGTGATAATTGACATGAAATTAAAGGAGGTTGAGCACGAAAACAACGAATTGCGGCACGAAATCGCCCGTCACAACGTCGAGTTTACGGCACAAATCAAGGATTTGCTGCTAAAAATCGATCCGGAAGACAAAGTTGGCGATGCGGTGACCTTAGAGGAGCACATCGAAGCAATTGTCGTCGCTCACAAATGTCTCGATGCGAAACATTCCGACTTGGATGCCCGTTTGAAAGACGTTCAAGCTGAATTGGAGTCAAAAATGCAGGAATTGAACGATGTTACCAACGATCGCAACACGTTAACTGTCGATTTGGAGCAAACAAAGGCCGAAGTTCAGGCGTTAAGTGACTTCAAAATGGAAACTCTCGCAAAATTGGAGGAAATGCGCACAAAAGCCACTGAAATGGATACAAAACTCGAATTGTCGAACAAAAAAATCATCGAAATCCAATCGAAAAATGACGAATTAAGCAAGGAATTGACCGCAACTCACACAAAATCCGACAAATTCGAGGCGGAGCTGAAAGAAAAACTTTTAGAAATTGAAAAATTGGAAAGGGACATTGCTCAAACGGTGGAACGTGAAGCCGATTTGAATAAAATGCACAAAATATTGGAAGAGGATTACGCGAAAATGAGTGAGTCGTGCGAAAAATTCAAAGCAAAGTGTGCAGCGATGAGCAAAGAAGGCCACAAACTGAACGAAAAATTCAAAGAGACCGAAAAACGTCTAAAAGAGTCGCAGCAGGTTCAGTTACAACTGAAAACTGATCTAGAAACCTATCAGAAAAGTCTGGAAAGTAAAGAGGAACAGTGCAAAATTCTCGAAAGTGACCTTAAAGCATCCGATGACAAGAATAAAGTCTCCACGAACGTCATAAATCAACTAAAAGAGGATGTCCAAACGAAAGAAAGTCAAATTTCTGACTTGAATTCCAAGTTTGAAGCTGCTTTACGTGAAAAAGAAGACGTTACGGTAACGATGTCAGCTGAAATTGCCGCCAAAAAGTCAGAAATTGATCAATTATCCTCAAAATTGAGTGAAATTAGTCAAAAATTAAATACAACGATCGAAAATTATGAAAAGGAAAAACAAAGTTTGAGTGATTTAAATGTCGAAGCTCAACAAAAACTTGAAACTCTGACCCAAGAACACTCAAAAGCCATTTCTGAATTGAATTCCGTCCTAAATGAAGAACGTTCGAGCCATTCGGAGAAAATTTCTGCCTTGGAAAAGCTCATTAGCGATACAAAAGATGAAAAAATATCTCTCGAAAAGATGCTTGAGGAGTCAAAAACAGCACAGGAAAACCTCGGTAAGGATCTTGAAAGGGTCAAAGCCGATTTAGAAAAGGAACGCTGTGCAACGATCAACAGTCAAGAGCTTTTAAATAAAACTATCGAGTCACTTCATGCGAAAATTCAAGAGAAAACAGCAGAAATCGATCAGATTCGGTTAAATTCGGAACTTACGGGCGACGAAATGACACAACAAATCAACGAATTGCAAGTTGCGGCAATGAAAGCAGCCGAGGAAAAGCGTGTCTTCGAGGAAAAATCAAAAACTGAGATGGAAACGTTAAAAGAAAGTATCTTACGTGAAAAATCCGCTTTAATGGAAAACATCACACGAGGCCTGGAACATTTGGTTCTCGCTTTATCGCAAGTACAACCACGAATCAAGATGCTCCAAGACATGATCGGGAATCTCGAGTTGCAGATAAAAGATCACAAAGATCAAAATCAAATTTTGTCCTTGAAAAATATTGAGCTCGAAGGAGATCTTTCAGCAGCTAAAGACGAAATTTCCGTGTTAGAACAAAAAATTCAAGATCACTCATCGCACGTGGAAAACCTAACCTCAAATCTCAAGGAAGCCGAAACAAAAGCACATAACCTCGAAAAATCCCTTTCCGAGACAAAAGACGCCCATTCGAAGCTTTTCGAGGAAAATAAAGACCTCAAATGCCAAAACGAGAGTTTATCGAATGTCGCCACGCGTTACAGTCAAGCCATCGACACCGGAAATCGTCAAATCGAGGAACTAACGAACGACTTGAGCAACACGTCGCAAGAACTGGAACACGTGCGCTCCGAAAAAATCAGCCTTGAAACGGAAATTCGTTCGCATTTGCAGCACATCAGTCAGCTGGAGACGGATTTGAACGCCGCCGAGACCGAGATTCGTCAAATGAACGAAAAATTGCAAGAAAGATGTGCGGAAATTGAGAAATTCCAAGGTCTTTGCTCCACAGAGACGAAATTAGTAGAAAGTTTGAACAACGAATTGGACTTGAATAAAGCGGAAAAATGTGCCTTAACTGAAAGTGTGAAGCAACTCGAGTCAGAATGCGCTGTAATGGCGGAAAAATTGGATGAATTCAAGCAAATGCACGAAAAAATTACCGCGGAAAAGGTTTCCTTGGAAGAACAAGTCGCTTCATTGCTCGACGAAAAATCCGTTTTGATCCAATCGCTCGATAAGCTCTCCAGCGAACATCAAACCGTGATGGAGGAAAATGATGCCATCAACGAGAGCAACAAAAAAGTCATCGCCAAGCTCGAACTAATTGCCATCCAGAAACAACAAACGTCCAAAAACATCGCTGCGTTGAAGGAATCCGTTCAGATGCTCAAAAAGGAGAATCAACAGTTGCGGGACGAAGTCAAAACAGCAGTTGAGGAAAATTTCAAACTTGTAGCGGAAAAAATGAAGGATTTGACAGTTTTTGAGACAGTTGGCACGCAAGTCGATACTCTCAAGAGCGACGTTGAAGCTCACAAAACCGCGAATCAAGAGTTGATCGAGAAAAATAAAGAGTTTGGGAAGCAAATTCAATCGTTGCAGCAAGAAATTGACTCACTCCGATCGACTGAAGACGCTTTACAAGCAAAACTGGAAGCAATTACGGCTGAAAAAGATGAAATCCACAAAAAATTCGAAGGTTTAAGTGAAAAACATCGACTTTCGCAACAAGAAATGGAAGAAAAAGACATCGAAATTCGCGAATTGAACCAAAAATTGGACGAAAATCAAGCGGAACTTGTCAAAAAGGAGGGCGAACGGAATTTATTCGAAGCTGAAGTTAAAAATAAAGAACAGGAAATCGAAAAATTACGAATTCAAATCGCGGATCAAGAGAAATTGGCACAAGAAAAGGAAGGAGACTTACAAGAAGTTACCGAAAAATTGGCGAAACTCAATGAAAAGGAAATTTCCATACTTGGAGACATCCAAAAGCTTCAGGAAACGAACCAAAATCTCATTTCCCAAGTCGAAGAAAGTCAAAGTCAGTTGGAAATTTTGCGAAAATCGCTTGAAAGTCGAGAATCTGAAGTCGCGGAGCTGCGAAAAGAAGTTTCAGGACTCGAACAGGAGAAATCCTTGTTGGAACGGGAACAAAAACGCATCGAAGAAGACCGAAAATCGATTGAAGAGGAGTCATCTCGCGTCAAACAGGAGCTAAACGATCATCAAGCAACGTTACAAGCGGAAATTGCCGCCTTAAATCTCGAAACGTCGCAATTAAAGGAGGAAAATCACAAATTACAACAAACAATTTTCAGTTGCGAACAAAAATTACGCGAATCTGAGTCAACACTCGATAATTTACGCATCAAATCCCAAACGGAAGTCACGGAATTGCGAATCGCCCATGATAACATTCACTCTGAACTGACAAAAGCCAAGGAACAACTCGAGGATATTCAGAACAACGTGAATTCTTTGACGCAACAAAATCTAGATTTGACAGCAACTAATGAAAAAATGCGACTTGATAATGAAACACTCATCAAATCCAACGAAGAATTGCACGTGAAATATGTGGCGATGTGCGAGGCGTCGAGCAGTAAAGCCGATATCGAGCGTCTTGAGAGGCAATTTAAGGAAAGTGATGCCGAAAAGGCCAAACAAAATGAGAAAATAATGGAAATGTTCAAAAAGAGTCAGCAACTGAGTCACGAAATTATGGAATACAAAGCGAAGGAGGCGAAAATGATACAAGATATCAACATCTTGAACGCCAAATTGCATAAACATCGTGATTACTCGAGTGTGAAGGAGAAGGAGTACGAGGAAAAAATTGCGGAACTGCAAGGAAAGCTCGAAATGCGTTGTAAAGTCGCAGAAACGCAAGCTGTGGAGATACGAGCGGATCTGGAAGGTCGTTTGCAGAAAATGAAAGAAAAAATGGTGAGTAGATGAAGTTTTTATTTTTTTTTTTGATGGGGGTTTTATTTATTTGGATCGATAAAATAATCAAAAATTTTTATGATTTTTTTTTAAATTTTTTTAAAGGGAATTTTAAGGATTTTAAGAATTTAAAATTTTTAAATTACAAAAAAGTATTTTTTTTAATCGTTTTTATTTTATAATTTTAAATTTTGATTTTAATTTTTAAAATTTAAAATAAAATTTAATTTTTTTTTAATTTTATTTTATTTTTTTTTATTTTCAAAAAAATATTTTAAAATATTATGAAAAGTTTTGAAAACTTTTTGAAATTATTTAAAATAATTTTTTTTCATTATTTTATTTTTGTAATTCATTTTTTTTTTGTTTTTTAATTAATTAATTTATTTATTTTATTTTTTTTATTAATTTCAAAATTCTAAAAATGATTTAAAATAAAAAAAAAATAAAAAATTATAAAAAATAAAACAAAATAAATTAATTATTCATAAATAGTGTGAAAAATTATTAAAAAATTTCTTATCTATAAAAAAAATAAAATTAATTAAAATTAAAATTTAACTTAAAAAATAAAATAAATTAAATAATTTTTAATTAATTTATTTATTTTAATTTTTTTTATTAATTTCAAAATTCTAAAAATGATTTAAATAAAAAACAAATTTAAAAAATTATAAAAAAAACTTTTTTAAAACATAAGATTGAATTAAAAAAAAAATAAAAAAAAAATACAAAAAAATAAAAATAAAGAAGATAATTCTAAAACCCTTAAAAATCCATAAAAATGTATGAAGTTGTTCAATTGAAGTTGTATGAAAAATTATTTTTGATTATTTTATCGCCCGAAAAAAATGCATGAAACGAAAGAAGTTCTTTTGCTCATACAACAAACTTGTCTCTCACTTCTCTTCTTTTTCCCCCTAAAATTCGCGTGATTTTTTTGAAAAAAATATCTAAATTCGCGTTTTTTGTTCTCTCTCGTTCTAGTTCATACAAATTAACGTAATAAATCCGACAAGTACCGATTGTGTGGCCAAAAGTTCTTCTTCTCCGTCGATTGCGAGTGGTGTCACGAAGTCCGTTGAAGTTGCATGTCAAACAGAGACACCGCGCGAATCACCACTAAAAGTGCTTCAAAAATCGGGCAGGACCTGGATGCGTCGCTTGCTTTCTTATTCACTTCCTATTTTGTTATTTAATTCAATTTTCCTCATTTTCCTAAAATATTTCTTGGACTCTAATCAGTTAGAGTTGTGGATTCATGACAAACTTGGAAATTATTACTAAAAAAATTGTACAAAGTTAATTTTGTAAATAAAAGTTTTTTTTTTCAAAAAATTGTTAAAAAAATTATTTTTTCTTTCAAAAGACAATGATGCACAACGAGGATATCGCTCGTGTCAAGGGAGTTCACAAGCAAGAGTTGTTGGAATTGCGTCACGAACACGCCGAAGTGCTTGCAAAATACGAAAAATTACGCGCCACATCGGAAAAACTCTCGAAACAGCTTCACGTGAAAAACGACGAAAATCTCGATTTGCTTAAGCAAAACAAATTCATGGAAAATAAAATTCGTCTCATGGAAAATCCAAGCGAGAGTGGATCAACGCGAAGTTTTGCGGTGAAAAAAACAATGCCGCCCCCTGCTTTTGGCAATATGAAGATGGAAGACGAGCCGGGTGAGGAATTTGACAACACTTACTTGGCAGACCTCAAAATGGGTCGCATGCCGGATGATTTTGGCCGAAGCAGTATTGCGTTGTCCGAAATTCAGCGTCGAAACTCGCAATGGCAACCACACATGAGAAGTGCCTATGCTGGAGTGTTCAATGATGAAGTTGGCGAAGATGAAATTCGGGTGAGTTTTTTAAGGAAAATTATTTATGATTAAAAAAAATTATTTTTTTTCACTTTTTATTAGTTGGATCTTCGATTTTGATGAAAAAAAAAAAATAATTAGGAAAAAATGAATTTTTTGATTTTTTTTTGTTAATATTTATAAAAATTATACAAAAAAATTACAATTTTTTTTTAACTTAAATATTATTGAAATAAAAATGACAAAAAAAACAAAAAAATATTTTAAAAAATTTAAACTAACTTTTCTTCAACTTTAAGTTTAAATTAGAAAAAGACGTAAAGCAAAATCAATTTAAATTTAAAAAAATATTTTTTAAAAATAATCATTAATTATTTTGTATTAAAATTAATATAAAAAGTTTAAATTAATTTTATTTTTTATTTTCATTAATTTTTAATTCTCTATTTTTTTTTTAAATTGAAGAAAATTCTTAAAAATTGTCAAAATAAAACTTTTTTAAATTTAAAAAAAAAAATAATTTTTAAAATTTAATTAATTTTAATTTTCTTATTTTGTTTAAAAATTGAAAAAAAAATTTTTTTTAAAATATTTTTTTTTTAAATTTCAAGTTTAAAATGATTAAAAATCAAAATTTTGATGAAAAGAATTTTAAACTTGAAATTTAAAAAATTTGTTTCAATTTAAAAAATTTACATTTTAAATAAATTTAACTTCCTAAATTTTTCAACAAAAATTTTAATTTAATTAAATAAAAAGTCGTCTAAATAAATTTTCTCAAAAAAAATTTTTTTTTTAGGATGGAATTCCTTTGGGAGCAAATGACAGTCACATGAGTCTCTTGAGCAACGGACAACCAAAAGGCAAGAAAATTGGCGGCAAAACGGCATATCATCGTCCAGGACCTCCAACTCCCAGCAAAAATGCAGGACGATTGTCATTCGAGCCAGGTGAGGGCCCTCGTCTCTCGTTGCCGCCAACAAAAGAGGAAAAACCCGGCTTTAGGATGTTCCGATCGACCAAAATTAAAGACGAGGTAATTATGCCTGTTTTGAATACTTTTTTCCAATTCCTCTAAGTAATTTCCGGAACTGTCTAACAAACTTTAGTAGCAATTTCTTACTAAAAACCAACAAACTTCATTGTACTACGAAGAAGAAAAAAATGTGAATTGACGAGAATTATAGAATTAATTAAACGGAATGTCAGTTTTTTCATTATTTTCACGTCCTGTGGTTCAGTTTTGCTTTTCCAAGAACAAAATACTGAAGTTGTCTTGTCAAAATCGTGTGCCGTCGTAGCAAAACTGCATCACAGGAAAATCGTTCGTTAAATTTTTCATATAAAAAAAATGTTTGTCTTGGTAGTCTTCGTCGCCGGAAATGGATTTGGCTACCATACTTCGTCGTCCCGTCGTTGCCACAAAGAAGCCTGACGTCATTCCCGTCATCGCCGCCGAGCATCATGTAACCAAAAGACGTCAAAAGGACTTCAACGGAAACCATCCGGACTTTAAAGAGCTATTGACTGTCGACGATTACACGCAATATCGCGACAAATCCCCGTTTTCCGAGAACGAAGAAGACTCTGCGACGGAAGAAGACTTTGAATTGCTCCCGAATTTCGAGGAATTCCCGGTTCACGGAATGCCCGACGAGAGTTTTGATGCTGCGGCGCTCAACGAAACCGATGCGACAGCTTGTTGCCCACTTTTGGTGCGACGTCGCAGCTTTGGGCGCAAAGAAAATGCCCGAATTTCACGCGAAGACTTCAAACGAAAGTCGCAGGAAAAGCGAATTGTCAACTTTAACAATGCACGTGCCAAAGCCACGTCGCTCCGTGATACCTCGAGTAGCACCGTGTCGTCCGTGGGCTCGGATGTGATGCCAAATGAACGCGAAATTAACTGTAATGCACATAAAATTAAGTTAAATGAACGCGATTCGGACACAATTAACACCACGTGTGACTTTGAAACACTAATGCATGCTAAAATTTCAGAAATCGACTTCAACGAGGCCATTGACGCTGCGCCAGAGGATGACAGTACGACAAATGACCAGTTTAATGGGTCTCGGGACTTTACAATAAACACGCACACGGACTTTTTCAGCGAAAAACGCGTCGATGTGGCGCCCTTTTACATCAGTAGTCGATTACCGCAACTCAGCAGACCCTCGGAAGTGTTCCTTATCCCGCGAAATGTAACATTTACCGTAAAAAATCAACCAACCGTCTCCACCAAAGATACAAATACGAGAAATTTGCATCTTTTATCGGCTCTCGTGATAGTTTTAATGCTAGTTTATATCTTATTATTGTGATAAAACTGTTTTTTTTTGTAACTTAGTCTGTAACTTTTAATATATTGTCAAAAATCACCAAAAAACGAATTTGCATGACTCCTCTATCTCTTCTCTTTGTACTCTGTGCCATTTTCTGCGTGATTGTCCAATTTTTTTTTTAATTATTTATTTTATTAAATTGAATGTATTTTCAGACAACCGCATCACCAGCCCGAAGACGGTTAAGTAACTTGTTTTCACGTGCTCGCAAGTAATTTTTTGTGTTGGTTTTGGTGATGAGGAAATGGGATCGACCGCATGTACATGTTCTCTTTTGATGTATTTCGTAGTCAACTAAGTGTAATTAAAATTTATTTTTTAAGAGCAACCATGACCTGAAAAATGACAGAAAATTAGTTTTAAGTTCTGATAAAAAAAAAAATATTGAATTTTTTGAAAATCACAAACTTATGTAAATATTTTGTAATTTTATACAAAAAAATGAGGGAAAAGGATATTCATTACAATAATTGGTACAAAATAATTAGAATTGTAAGATATTGTTAATATTAAATGGAATTACTCAAGTCCTTATGTACAATAAAGAAATTATTATGCTTTTATTAATTTTTTTATTTTTTTTTTACTATTTGATTTATTTAATAATTTTCGTAAAATAATTTTTTTTTGCAAAATTTCTTCTTTTATTTTTTTTCTAATTTTTCTAATTAGGCTGCTTCAATTTTTTTTCTATGTTTTTGGCTCATGCCCTATTTCAAAAGTCGAAAATTTAACAAAATAAAAAAAAAATAATAAAAATATAATAAAAAATGTGCGTTTTTGAATGTTTTCTCTCACTTTTTTATAATTTAGTAAATAAATCGTTTTTAGGATAATTTTTGCAAATAAATTAGTATTTTATAAAAATTTTCAGCTCCAAAATTTATTTTTTAAATTTTTTTTTTTAAATGGTTTGATTTTTTTTTACCAAAGAAAATATAAGAAACATAAAAAAATTGTATATGGTCAAAAAATTTCCATTTTATATGAAAAAGTATTTCAAAACTTTTTTCTTAATTTTTTGTAAAAAACCTCATGGAAAAAATCATCATTATTTTTTTTTATTTAATTTTTAAATTTTTATTTATTTATAAGCAAGAGAAAAAAAAATCAATATATGTACTTTTTAAAATTTTCAAATAATTTTTTAATTTATTTTTTTATGTGTCAATTTTAAAATTCATAATTTAAAAAAATATTTTAATACAATTTTGCCAGATAGTAGTTTTTATTTGTTGATTTGATTTTTATCAAAAAATTCTTAAAAAGTTGTTTAAATTTTTTTTTTCAATTTTTTTTTTTTCAATTTTTTGATCAAAAAAAAAAAACTCGTAAATTAAATTTCAGTAAGAAGACATATTTTACAGATTCGAAAACGATTTTTCAAAATTAAAAGTAACTTTGCTGCTTGGTTCAATCTGTTATTTGGCCTTCCCCATAGAAACACTCAATTAATTGATCATTCTTGAAAAACTTGTGAAAAACCTTATAACTTCCACTGTAAATTGGCGGAAAAGACATTGGAACCTCTGATATTTTAAACATATTAAACGTCTCAATGTGCTAAAATATAACAAATTTTTAATTTTTTTTGCAAAAAAAAAAAAAAAAATAATAATAATTTACGCCAGCCTTATAAGGACATTTCTTTTGTTTTAATCCTCTTTGAACGATCCGATAAAAAACTGGTTGTTTAAATGGACTTTGAACAGCCTCACAAAAATCATCCATAGTTGATTTAAATTCAGCCCGCTCCCATCGTCCATTCTCAAATTTTTCGCTCGTCACAATTAGCTTCATTTTTCCTCCGAAATCGCTCAAAAATGTAGCAGATCCAATGTAGTAGATATTTTGTGTCTTTCCATCTGAAATAACAGTCAAATTTGACCAATCTATTAGGTGATATTTACCGTCGGGCATGCAAGGCATAAAATAATCCGGATCAACGAACGTTGAAAAGCTCAATCCCAGAATTAAATTAATTTTTAATGAAAATATTAAAATTTTCGTAAATGTCATTTTTTTCAATTTTATTTTTTTTTTCTTTTTTTTTAATTGAAAATCTGAGAGAAACTAATGAAGTTGAGCAAAAATCACACATTTATATGAGGAAAAATTACTCTCGTAAACCCATTAAGATTTTGGATAAGCTGCGCGTTAAAGCAATAAAACTTTTTTTTTATTTGTCGATGACAATTTAATCTTTTAATCAAACACAAAAAAAATATATGAAAAAATTATTCCAATTATTTTGTAATTCATGCAAATTAATTTTTTTAACAAAAACAAAAATATTCTTAATTTAAATTATAATTTATTTTAGTCGAATTATTTTTAAATAATTGTTTTTTTATTAATTAGAATTAATTAAATTTTTCACAAAAAAAAATTAATTTTTATTTCTCTTTTAAAAAAAAATAAAAATCTGCTAAAAAATTGACTTGGTAAAAAAAACTCGATTTTATGTCAGCATGAGGAAGAATCGTGCTAAATTTTATTTGTTCGAAAATTGACAAAATATGAATAAAATCATCTTCAAAATTTTTTATTCAATTTCAAGCCCAAAACTGGTAAAAAATTGACTTGGTACAAAAAACTCGATTTTATGTCAGCATGAGGAAGAATCGAGTTAAATTTTATTTGTTCGAAAATTGACAAAATATGAATGAAAATCATCTTCAAAATGACTTTTTATTTAATTTCAAGCCCAAAACTGCTCAAAAATTGACTTGGTAAAAAAAACTCGATTTTATGTCAGCATGAGGAAGAATCGAGTTAAATTTTATTTGTTCGAAAATTGACAAAATATGAATGAAAATCATCTTCAAAATGACTTTTTATTTAATTTCAAGCCCAAAACTGCTCAAAAATTGACTTGGTAAAAAAAACTCGATTTTATGTCAGCATGAGAAATCTCGATATTTATTTTTATTCAATTTTAAGGGTTAAAACTGGTCAAAAATTGACTTGGTATCGATTTTATGAGCATGAAGAATCGAGCTAAATTTTATTTGTTCGAAAATTGCCAAAATATGAATGAAAATCATCTTCAGAATGACTTTTTATTCAATTTCAAGCCCAAAACTGGTCAAAAATTGACTTGGTACAAAAAACTCGATTTTATGTCAGCATGAGGAAGAATCGAGCTAAATTTTATTTGTTCGAAAATTGACAAAATATGAATGAAAATCATCTTCAAAACGACTTTTTATTCAATTTCAAGCTCAAAATTGGTCAAAAATTGACTTGGTACAAAAAACTCGATTTTATGTCAGCATGAGGAAGAATCGAGCTAAATTTTATTTGTTCGAAAATTGACAAAATATGAATGAAAATCATCTTCAAAACGACTTTTTATTAATTTCAAGCCCAAAACTGCTCAAAAATTGACTTGGTAAAAAAAACTCGATTTTATGTCAGCATGAGGAAGAATCGAGTTAAATTTTATTTGTTCGAAAATTGAGAAAATATGAATAGAAATCATCTTCAGAATGACTTTATATTCAATTTTAGGCTTAAAACTGGTAAAAAATTGACTTGGTACAAAAAACTCGATTTTATGTCAGCATGAGGAAGAATCGAGTTAAATTTTATTTGTTCGAAAATTGAGAAAATATGAATGGATATCATCTTCAGAACGACTTTTTATTCAATTTTAGGCTTAAAACTGGTAAAAAATTGACTTGGTACAAAAAACTCGATTTTATGTCAGCATGAGGAAGAATCGAGATAAATTTTATTTGTTCGAAAATTGACAAAATATGAATGAAAATCATCTTCAAAACGACTTTTTATTCAATTTTAGGCTTAAAACTGGTAAAAAATTGACTTGGTACAAAAAACTCGATTTTATGTCAGCATGAGGAAGAATCGAGTTAAATTTTATTTGTTCGAAAATTGAGAAAATATGAATGGAAATCATCTTCAGAATGACTTTTTATTCAATTTTAGGCTTAAAACTGGTCAAAAATTGACTTGGTACAAAAAACTCGATTTTATGTCAGCATGAGGAAGAATCGAGATAAATTTTATTTGTTCGAAAATTGAGAAAATATGAATAGAAATCATCTTCAGAATGACTTTTTATTCAATTTTAGGCTTAAAACTGGTCAAAAATTGACTTGGTACAAAAAACTCGATTTTATGTCAGCATGAGGAAGAATCGAGATAAATTTTATTTGTTCAAAAATTGACAAAATATGAATGAAAATCATCTTCAAAATGACTTTTTATTCAATTTTAGGCTTAAAACTGGTCAAAAATTGACTTGGTACAAAAAACTCGATTTTATGTCAGCATGAGGAAGAATCGAGTTAAATTTTATTTGTTCGAAAATTGACAAAATATGAATGAAAATCATCTTCAGAATGACTTTTTATTCAATTTTAGGCTTAAAACTGGTCAAAAATTGACTTGGTACAAAAAACTCGATTTTATGTCAGCTTGAGGAAGAATCGAGATAAATTTTATTTGTTCGAGTAAATTTTATTTGTTCAAAATTGAGAAAATATGAATGGAAATCATCTTCAGAATGACTTTTTATTCAATTTTAGGCTTAAAACTGGTCAAAAATTGACTTGGTACAAAAAACTCGATTTTATGTCAGCATGAGGAAGAATCGAGATAAATTTTATTTGTTCGAAAATTGAGAAAATATGAATGGAAATCATCTTCAGAATGACTTTTTATTCAATTTTAGGCTTAAAACTGGTCAAAAATTGACTTGGTACAAAAAACTCGATTTTATGTCAGCATGAGGAAGAATCGAGATAAATTTAATTTGTTCGAAAATTGAGAAAATATGAATGAAAATCATCTTCAGAATGACTTTTTATTCAATTTTAGGCTTAAAACTGGTCAAAAATTGACTTGGTACAAAAAACTCGATTTTATGTCAGCATGAGGAAGAATCGAGTTAAATTTTATTTGTTCGAAAATTGAGAAAATATGAATGGAAATCATCTTCAGAATGACTTTTTATTCAATTTCAAGCCCAAAATTGGTCAAAAATTGACTTGGTACAAAAAACTCGATTTTATGTCAGCATGAGGAAGAATCGAGAAAACTCGATTTTATGTCAGCAAAAGAATTATGAATGGAAATCATCTTCAGAATGACTTTTTATTCAATTTTAGGCTTAAAATTGCTCAAAAATTGACTTGGTACAAAAAACTCGATTTTATGTCAGCATGAGGAAGAACCGTGAAAAATTTTATTTGTTCGAAAATTGAGAAAATATGAATGAAAATCATCTTCAGAATGACTTTTTATTCAATTTCAAGCCCAAAATTGGTCAAAAATTGACTTGGTACAAAAAACTCGATTTTATGTCAGCATGAGGAAGAATCGTGAAAAATTTTATTTGTTCGAAAATTGCCAAAATATGAATGAAAATCATCTTCAAAACGACTTTTTATTCAATTTCAAGCCCAAAATTGGTTAAAAATTGACTTGGTACAAAAAACTCGATTTTATGTCAGCATGAGGAAGAATCGAGATAAATTTTATTTGTTCGAAAATTGAGAAAATATGAATGGAAATCATCTTCAGAACGACTTTTTATTCAATTTTAAGCTTAAAACTGGTCAAAATTGACTTGGTACAAAAAACTCGATTTTATGTCAGCATGAGGAAGAATCGTGAAAAATTTTATTTGTTCGAAAATTGAGAAAATATGAATAGAAATCATCTTCAGAATGACTTTTTATTCCATTTTAGGCTTAAAACTGGTCAAAAATTGACTTGGTACAAAAAACTCGATTTTATGTCAGCATGAGGAAGAATCGAGATAAATTTTATTTGTTCGAAAATTGAGAAAATGTGAATGGAAATCATCTTCAGAATGACTTTTTATTCAATTTCAAGCCCAAAATTGGTCAAAAATTGACTTGGTACAAAAAACTCGATTTTATGTCAGCATGAGGAAGAATCGAGATAAATTTTATTTGTTCGAAAATTGAGAAAATATGAATACAAATCATCTTTAGAATGACTTTTTATTCAATTTTAGACTTAAAACTGATAAAAAATTGACTTGGTACAAAAAACTCGATTTTATGTCAGCATGAGGAAGAATCGAGTTAAATTTTATTTGTTCGAAAATTGACAAAATATGAATGGAAATCATCTTCAGAATGACTTTTTATTCAATTTCAGGCTTAAAATTGGTCAAAAATTGACTTGGTACAAAAAACTCGATTTTATGTCAGCATGAGGAAGAATCGAGATAAAATTTATTTGTTCAAAAATTGACAAAATATGAATGGAAATCATCTTCAGAATGACTTTTTATTCAGTTTCAAGCTTAAAATTGCTCAAAAATTGACTTGGTACAAAAAACTCGATTTTATGTCAGCATGAGGAAGAATCGTGAAAAATTTTATTTGTTCAAAAATTGACAAAATATGAATGGAAATCATCTTCAGAATGACTTTTTATTCAGTTTCAAGCTTAAAATTGCTCAAAAATTGACTTGGTACAAAAAACTCGATTTTTTGTCAGCATGAGGAAGAATCGTGAAAAATTTTATTTGTTCAAAAATTGACAAAATATGAATGGAAATCATCTTCAGAATGACTTTATTCAATTTCAAGCCCAAAATTGGTTAAAAATTGACTTGGTACAAAAAACTCGATTTTATGTCAGCATGAGGAAGAATCGAGATAAATTTTATTTGTTCGAAAATTGAGAAAATATGAATAAAAATCATCTTCAGAATCACTTTTTATTCAATTTTAGGCTTAAAACTGGTCAAAAATTGACTTGGTACAAAAAACTCGATTTTATATCAGCATGAGGAAGAATCGAGATAAATTTTATTTGTTCGAAAATTGAGAAAATATGAATGGAAATCATCTTCAGAATGACTTTTTATTCAATTTCAAGCCCAAAATTGGTTAAAAATTGACTTGGTACAAAAAACTCGATTTTATGTCAGCATGAGGAAGAATCGAGCTAAATTTTATTTGTTCGAAAATTGACAAAATATGAATGGAAATCATCTTCAAAACGACTTTTTATTCAATTTCAAGCCCAAAATTGGTTAAAAATTGACTTGGTACAAAAAACTCGATTTTATGTCAGCATGAGGAAGAATCGAGTTAAATTTTATTTGTTCGAAAATTGAGAAAATATGAATGGAAATCATCTTCAGAAAAAAAATATCTATTTTTATTTAGAATTTATTAAATTTTTTAGCATTTTCAGCCTTTTTCGTGAGTCTTTTCAATGCTGCCACACATTCCTTCAATTTGACACATTGGCCCGTCTTTGGATGACGCTTGTATCCGTCTTTACAAAAGCATCCTTTGTGGCACATTTTGTCGCAAATTTTATCAACTAGACAACTATCCATGCAATGATTTCCACATTCACGCCAAACTTCGTTTTTCTTGTGACATCCATGCTTGTCGGTTGATTTACTCATTACTTGATCGCAAAAGATAACAAACATCGTTATTAAAATAATTGAATGAAGTTTCATTCTGAACTTGACTTTGGAAAGATAAAAATGATACTAAATGAGTTTTTAGTTGGGAACTTGTTTAAATAAAGCCAAATTTGTGAAAGGAAGTTACGAGATTTGTCACGTTGTGACTTTTTGAACGTGCTGCAATGCTTTTAACTGAAAAACAAAAAAGTTTATTAGTCAAAATTACATAATATTTTTTAGAGGAATGAGAAAAATTTCACACGCGATAATTTTCAAAAGAGCAAAATTCAGAATTTAATAAACAAAATTTAAGAAATTTTCTTGAAAATTAAAAATTTTTATTAAATTATTTTTTTTTGTTCAGCATTTATTTTTATTCATAAAAATTTTAAAGAAGAAAATCTATGCTAAAATACGATGTTTATTAAAAAAATTATTAAAAAAAAAAGATTTTTCTGAAATTAGACCATAAAAAGAGTAATTTTTAAGGACATTTTCAATTTTTCCTTTTTTGAACTATAATATGCAGTAAGAAAATTAACCGAAAAAAAAATAAAAAAAAACATTTTAAAATTTTTTATTTTCAATTCCTAAAAAAATTTTGCCATTTTTGACAATTTTTATTAAAAACATGAAAAATTTTTAAATTGATTTTTTTAGTATTATTTATTTTTATATAAAAAAATTATTTATTCAATTATTTTAATTCTTTAAAAATTATTTTAATTATTTTTTAAAATATTTTAATTTATTTTTTAAATAATTTAATTTATTATTTAATTATTTTTTTTAATTATTATAATTTATTATTCCATTATTTTAATTATTTTTTTTTATTTATTTTAATTATTTAGTCAAATATTTTTTAAAAATTATCTTTTAATTTTTGAATTTATTTTTAAAAAGTTACGATTGAAAAATTTTCAGGCTTAATTTTGAATAAATATTTTAATGCAATTTTTCGGTGCCTATTTCTTAAAAAAAATTAAAAATTCTTCAGAATCTTTTAAATTTTTCACAATTTAATCAAAAATTCAACGGAATTTCAATTTAAAACGCGCAAGCAATCGAAATATTTCGTTGGGATATTTCATCGTCATACGTTCTTTGTTTGTAAATAAACCGGCTTTATTTTTTTTCTCTCAATTTTTTATGCGAATTCACTTTTGTTGAATAATTTAATTTATATCGCACACAGTTTATCGCTTATCTCCGTATTTCTCGTACATGAATAATTTTTTCAGACGATTTCTCACGCCACTCGGTAAGCTGTACACAAATTTCTTATCTTTCTTGCTGACTTTTTGTCATTCAAATTAAAATTTCAGTCTGTTTTTGTTAATTTTAGCTGCAACATCCCGCAAAATGTCTTCCATCGGTAAAGCCAGATACGACAACTACGCCCTTTATCGCGTGCACATCAAAACCGAAGCCCAAGTCAAGACGCTGCAAGAGCTCGAAGAGAAAAGCGACAGTTATGTGTTCATCGGGCACGCTCTTCGGCCCGACCAAAAGCTCGTAATCATGGTTTCAGCGCACAAATTGGCCGAAATTGAGGAAATTATCGCTCGTTATGGCTTCGGCAAGGAAATTTTGCATCCGAATATTCAGGAATTGATTGACCAGGAAGCTGTTCGTGTCAAACCGGTTGATACCAAGCCCGAAAACGTCGATTGGAACAATTATTGGCAACTTGATACGATTAACAAGTGGCTGGATTGGCTTGCGGCGAAACATTCGTTCATCACGACAGTCGATTTGGGCGAAAGTTACGAGGGACAGACCGTAAAAGGTGTTAAATTCGCGAAAAATGACACCAATCCAACGATTTTTATCGAAGCTGGCATTCATGCGAGAGAATGGATTAGTCCCGCGACAACTACTTTCATCATTAATCAACTTGTCGAGTCGTCACGTAAGCAAATTTCGCTTTTTTAATTAAATTTCTTTCAATTTTTCATCTTTTTTTAGGTCCCGAAGTGCAGGAATTGGCAAACAACTTCAATTGGTTCTTCTTTCCTGTTGTCAATCCCGACGGATATCGTTATACCTTCGAAAAAGATCGACTTTGGCGCAAAAATCGCAAACCCTACGGACTTTACTTGGGCGTCGATCTCAATCGAAACTTTGATGCCAACTGGAACGGCACCGGTTCGAGCTCCGATCCTTCGAGATACGATTTTTGCGGTGCGGGACCCTTTAGTGAGCCCGAAACTGCCAATATTGACAACTTTTTCAAGGCGCACGGCAAAAAAGAACGCATAAATACCTACATTGCCCTGCACTCGTTCTCGCAATTGATGATGTTTCCGTACGGGCACAAAACGGAAAAGCCGCCAAATTACGACGACCTCAAGGCAATTGGCGAAAAAGCGGTGGCAGCAATCAAGGAAAAGCATGGAAAGACGTACATTTGTGGCAGCAGCATCGAAACAATTTATCCCAGCTCCGGCGGCAGCAACGATTGGGTTTATGAGAAAGGTTTCGCGGACATTTCGTACATAATTGAGTTGCGGGGACCAGCTGACAGCACGAATATGTTCATTTTGCCGGCTGATGAGATCACGCCCGTGGGCGAGGAGATTCTTGAAGCGTTTATTGCGCTACTTAAAGAGGGAAAGGCTCGTGGTTACTATAACTGAGTGTCGGTTATGACCGAGTTTTATCATTTTTTTGTGGTTTTGAGGAAATTTTATCAATAAATTTACGAAAAAAGGCATTTGATCAACAAAAAACCGCAAAATACTTGAAATTAGCTTAAAAATTGATAAAAAATCGTTTTTTTGTCAACAAAAATTTATAAAAATAGATCAAATTTGATGATTTTTTAAAAAATTTGATTAAAAAATTCCCAAAATATGTGAAATTAGCTCAAAAATTGATAAAAAATCATCTTTTTGTCAACAAAAATTTATAAAAATGAATCAAATTTGATAAATTTCTAAATAATTTTATTTAAAAAAAATACGAAATACGTGAAATCTGCTTTAAAATTGTTAAAAAATTATTTTTCTTACAACAAAAAAAATTTAAAAATGGATTAAATTTGTAAATTTTCATCTAAAAATAATGATTTCATTTCTAAGTTTATTTTAAAAAATGCACTCAAGTATCAAATTTTAAACGATAAGGTCGAGTTTTGGTAATTTTTAATCGTTTAAAGACGAGAGAAAGTCAGTATCAGCTGTTTTTGCATTGTCATTGGAAGTGTTTTGTTGATATTTGCTGAAAAATTTTCATTTTTTATTAAAATTTATTAAAAATTGATAAAATATTTTACTTTAAAAGTGTTCAAAAATTATTTTTTCATAAAAAAATTATTAATTTTTAAATTTTCTTAAGAAATTTTATCAAAAATTGTTAAAAATTAAGAAGAAAAAAATTATTTGTTTACACTTCTGATTCAGCATTAAATCAAAAATTACTCTCAAAGCCGGTTTTCTCTCAATTTTCTCACTTTTAAGTAAAAAGCCAGGCGTTAACTGATTATTTAAATTTTTTGAACGTTAAAAATTTTCATTTCAATGGGTAAGTAAGTTAAAATTTCTTGAATTTTTATTAATTTCACGTTTTTTTAGCAAGTCCCAAGGCTCGTTATGATCATTATCGTCTCTACAGAGTTCATTTAGCAACCGATGAGCAACTGAAGACGTTCCAGGAACTCGAAGCTCGTAGTGACAGCTATGTTTTTTACGGGCATGCACGAGTTGTGGGTCAAAAAGTCACTTTGATGGTCGCTGCACATAAAATTGCGGAATTTGCTGTTGATATTTTGGATAAATATGGCGTTCAATACGAATTATTGGTAAGATTTTGCAGGTTTTTGAGCCAATTTATACAAAAAAATTTTTTTAGGAGTGTAATATGCAACGAAAAATGGATGTCGAAGCAACAAATGTTCTTCCGAAGGACACAAAAGCCGAAAATTTCGACTGGGAGCATTACTTTCACCTGGAAACGATCAATAACTGGCTTGAAAAATGCGTTTCGGAGTATTCATTCGTGTCGTCTCTCAGTCTTGGTGACAGCTTCGAAGGATTGCCGATCAAAGGTGTGAAAATCGCATTTGGAGGCGATGAAAAACCCGCAATTTTCGTCGAAGGAGGCATTCATGCGCGAGAATGGATTAGTCCAGCGACAGCTACGTACATTTTGAACGAAATTTTAACGTCGAAGGATGAAAAAATTGTGGATTTGCGTGAAAATTACACTTGGTACTTCTTTCCCGTTGTCAATCCCGATGGTTACAAGTTCACGTTCGAGCATGATCGGTTATGGCGCAAGAATCGTCAACCACATTCGTTGGTTTACAAAGGTGTTGATTTAAATCGAAACTTTGACAGTGCATGGAATGGCAACGGATCGAGTGCAGATCCCGCGAATTACGATTATGCCGGAAGTAAAGCGTTTTCGGAGCCAGAAAGTGCAGCAATTGCCAAATTTATCCTCGAGAATGGCAAGAAAATTAAAAGTTACATTGCGCTTCACTCGTATTCGCAGCTTGTTATGTTTCCCTTTGGTCATACAGCGGAGCCCATTAGGTGAGAAACTGAAAATAATTTTTAAAAATTATAAATTAATTAATTAAAAATTAATTTTAAACAGAAAAATTTTCAATTATTTTAAAAAATTTAAAAATTATATTTTTTTAGTAATTTTATTTTATTTTAAAAATTATTTTTAAATAAATAAATTAAATATTATTTAAAAATTAAAATGTTCATTAATTTTAAATTTTTAATAAAATTATTTGATATTCATAATTAATAAAAAAAAATATTTAAAATAATTACTGAAAAAAACAATTAAATAATTATTAATAATTTATGATTTTTTATCAAAATTATTAAAAAAATAATTTTTAATTCAAAATTTTTATTAAATTAAATTATTTTTTAAATTTTATTAAAATTTAAATAATAATTTTATTTTTTGTTTGGTATATTTAAATTACTATTTTATTATTACATTTTTTTTTATTTTTTAAAATAATTTTTAATTCAAAATTTTTACTTGTTTAATTTTAATATTTTTTTTTATTTTCAAATAAAATGTCATTTTATTTATTTTTTAAATTTTATTTTAAAAAAAATAAATAAATTATTTTTTTATAATTTTTATTTTTTTTTATAGAAAATTAATTTAAAAAAATAATTTTTTATATTTTTTTTTTTGTAGAAACTACGAGGATCACAAACGCATCGTAGAAAAAGCAAAAATCGCCATTCACGAAACGCACGGAAAAGTTTACAACGTTGGAAGTAAACACGAAACAATTTACCCGTCGAGCGGCGGAAGCATTGATTGGGCTTACGACACTGGAAAAATCCCCATTTCTGTAACTTTTGAGCTGCGAGGTCCTCCCGACAGTGCCGACATGTTTATTCTGCCAGCCGAAGAAATTATTCCAACGGCCCAAGAAGCACTCGCAGCTTTTATTGCGATCGTCAATGAAGCAAAACTACTCGGCTACTATAAAAATGTCTAAAAAAAATTTGCAAATTATCAAATAAAATTCACTTAATTACTACAAACTGTCACTTTTTGACACGATACCTGACAAATTGTCTTGTCTATTGTCTTCTAACAAATTTTTTTTTTTTGAGATCTTCACGAGATGAGACGCACGACTATGCGAAACACAAAAAATGATTATGATCTCATTATATTTTTATAAACAAAACGAAATGCTGCCGAAACACGCCGAACTGCTGTTTTCATTGTTTTCGTTACACAAAAAAACAGCCGGATTTTCACCGCAAGTCAATAAATATTTTTAAGAATAAAACAACGAATCAACGCAACGAAATTCTTTGATGAATTCCAGAGTGTGTTCGCATGATTTACAAATACAATTCGAGCGATCTTTGTTTGTTTGTAGTGCGAGAGAATGACGACGGGGGGATTGAATGTACGAGAAAATGGGTAACGGATGTTCGATTGTGTAACGAAGAGGTGATGAATGATTACAGGAAATGAACGGTTTGTGAAAACTTGTTTAAAAAAATTTAAATGTTTAAAAAAATTTTAGGAAAATTCGAAGAAATTTTTGAGAGAATGTAAAAAATTTGATTTTCTTAAAATTTGTTAACACAAAATATAAAGTTTCTAAATAAAATCATGAAACTTTATGAAAACCAAAAATTTTTGATAAACATTTAAAAATTTTTAAAAAAATTCGAAAAATATTTAAAAAATTTAAGTAAGAAATTTTTTTGATAAAAAGTTAAATTCGAAATAGTTGATTGAAATTTTTTTAAAACTTTAAAATTATAAAAATTAAAGAAAAACATTTTTGAAAATTAAAAAAAAGAAAACTTTAAGGAAAATACTTAGTTTTTGGAAATTTTTTAAACAAAATTAGAATTTCTTTCAAAATATCTTTAAAATTTGTGGAAAATTCGTAAAAACAACTTAAAAATTAATAATTCTTTTAATTGTTGAAGACTTAAAGTTGAAAAAATTTTTTTTTAAATTATATGTTAAAAAAAATTAAAAAATAAAAATTTTAAAAAATTAATTTAAAAAAAATTTTAATAAAAAAAAATTAAAAATTAATTTTATTAAAAAATTAATTAATTAATTAAAATTAAAAATTTTTATTAAAAAATTTTTGAAAAATATGAAAATTTAATAAAAGGTTAAAAACTATTTAGAAAAAAATTTTAAGACGTAAAAAAAAATTAAAAAAATTTTTTAGAAGATTTAAGAAAACATTTAGTTTAGGGGATTTTTCTACATAAAATAATATTTTTTTAATATTTTTTTCAAAAAAAAAAAAAAGAAAAAAATTTGTCGAAAATTCGAAAAAAAAAATAAAAATTTTGAGAAAACTCAAAAAGTTTAAAGGAAAGCTTTAAAAAATTCTGTAAAAATTTTTTTTTTTACTTTTTTAACTTAAAATCGAAAAAAATTAAAATTTTTGTAAAATATGAAATATTAATGAAAATTTAAAAAAATGTGTGCTTTGCTTTTCAAATTTTTAAAAAAAAAAAAAAAAAAAAATCATAAAAAAAAATTCAACCGGTTCGTCGAGATCGTAATTTCGTTATCATCAACAGTCCACATATGTAGCATGAAATTAAATTTCCGTTTGAAAGTTACATGTTCAATCAATTACTTGCATTTGTATAAGAGAGATTCGAACTCGCCACAGCACACAAAATAAAGATCTACCACAGTGACGAATACATTTTCCTTTCATTGAATCACTCAACTTGTTTTTTTTTTTACCAATATTCGTGCATGCATCAACGTAAGAAATTTTCTTGACCGTGTTCTTGATTGTGTGAGTTTTTTTTTCTTTATTTTATGATCTCGGATTGTTTTCATCTTCGCCGACGCGCAATCAGAAATAACGTAGACTCGAACGACGACAGAGGTTCTCTTGTGCAATTTTAATTAGTGGCAGAAAGTTATTCAGTGCAGGAATTTTCAATTAAAGAATACTTTCGATTGTTTCTCGAAACAAAAAAAATATTTTTATTGTGACAATGAGCGAAACCGAAATAACCGGGAATATTTGTGCCGTTTGCGGTATCACGGCAGTGCAACGATGTACGGGCTGTCTTGCGGTCACGTATTGCGGCAAAGAGCATCAAGTACAGGACTGGAAAAGGGGCCACAAGAACGTTTGCAAGGCGTATGAGGTAAGCAACTTAAATTTAGACCGCATGCGGATTGCAAAATTCCGTGCCGGCATTGACGTGTCTTAATTCGACACTTTTTGCGAACCGGAACAAGAGCTCGTTATAATGACGACGCAAAATCACACCTGCGAAAATAATTGTCGTGGTCACCGCAAGTGTCAGGAAAATTACGTACACCCAAATTCCGATAAAGGAACCTCTTTGACCTTCGGTTAAGCTTTCAAAGGAGGTTTTTTGATCAAAAATTTCTTTTTTCACTTCAACATTAGTTAACGTAATATTTTTCTGTAGCTCCAAAATCTCATTTTCGACATATTTGGTCAAATTTTCCAACTTTTCTTCGAAAATTTCTTCATTTGAACCATTTTTGACGTTTTTTATATCTTCTAGTTTCCCAATGACGTCATTTACAGAAATTTGCATCTGGGAAATTTCCGTTTTAATTGCATCAATATCGCCCTCCAGTGTTTGTATTTTATCGATTTTGCGTTCATTTTGCTCAATTTTCTCATTTAAATGTTCTTTATCGTTGCTGCTGGCCTTTTCGATTCGTTTAACGTCATTTTGAGTCGCATTCTGAAGATTTTTTAGCTCTCCGATGGTTTCCGCCATATGACGTTCCATTCTCAAGTGTTCCCATTGCGGTTTATCGACGCATTCGACTCCTTCGATTTTTCGTACGCCATAAGACCGGATCCGGATAGTGTCAGTTGTGGTAGAAACCTTTAAATTTTTCGCCTTTATTTCGGCGGCAATTTGTCTCCATCTGTCACATTCAAAGTCATTATCGCGCAAATTGAGGGTCACCAGTTTCGGACAATTTTCGAGCATTTCTCGCGCTTCCAGATCCAAAATTCGATTGTTGCAAAGCGATAAGGAAGTTAATTTTTTCATGTCTCTCGTGATGGCGGCGGGAAAATATGAGATATTATTGCTGGATAAGTCGATGGTTGTTAGACTCGATAAATTTGCGAAAATATCATTTTCGAGACTTTGCAAGCGATTCAGCCATAATTGAAGATTTTCGAGCGTTGGATTCCGATTGAAGGTATTCGCCTTGAAGGAGGTTATGAAATTTTTCTCCAAATCGATTTCTTTGATATTTTTGCAATTCACAAAAGTATCTTCGTCGACAAGTTCCAACGATATCTCGCGAGCAACAATTTTCGTTAAAGCCGGAAATGCGGTGCAAATTCCCGAAGTCAAGCGAGGAATTGTGGATGAAGAAATTTTGAGAGTTGTCACGCCCCCGGGATTATTAGACTTAGGCACAAAATCCGAATCGGGAAGCAGAGTTTTACCGGTGATTTCACAAACGGAGCTATACAAGTTGTTACAATTGAAGGAATATGTCGCACAGAGACTTGCAACGATGAATGACGATAAAAATATTAAAATCTTCATGTTTCTTCTTGGTTGTTTGAAAGATCGCAGAGAACTGAGCTTGGTTTGGATAGAATAATAACAATCTTCTAGCAGTTTTTTTGATAAGAAAAACCGCAGAAACAAAGAAATTAGTCATTTTTGATATCGACTCTTGACAAAAAAAATAGACTTTGACGTAATATTATTTGTTTTGAAACGCATTTTGATGAAAAATTAAAATGTGCATTGGGATGATTTTTAAAATTTTCATTGGGGCAAAAATTTTGACTGAAAAATGAATAAATTTGAGCTTTTAAAAGTCTCACCCCAATGAAAATTTTAAAATTCCGATCCTAATGAATATTTTGTAATTTTTTGACTTTAAAAAATGTGCATTGGGATGAAATTTTTTTAAAATTTTCATTGGGGCAAACATTTTGAACATTAGTTGGGAAACATTTTGACCAAAAAATGAATAAATTTGAGCTTTTAAAAGTCTCACCCCAATGAAAATTTTAAAATTTTGACCCTAATGTATATTTTGTAATTTTTTAACATTTTAAAATGTGCATTGGGATAAAATTTCTTCAAAATTTTTATTGGGGCAAAAATTTTGACTGAAAAACGAATAAATTTGAGCTTTTAAAAGTGTCACCCAAATGAAAATTTTAAAATTTTAAACCCAATGCATATTTTGTAATTTTTTAACATTTTAAAATGTGCATTGGGATAAAATTTCTTCAAAATTTTTATTGGGGCAAAAATTTTGACTGAAAAATGAATAAATTTGAGCTTTTAAAAGTCTCACCCCGAAAATTTTAAAATTCAACCCCGATGCACATTTCATAATATTTCAACTAATGATAACTTACGATAATTTTCTTTTTTTTCAAGGTTGTTGTCAATGACGATCTCGGACGTTACTGCATCGCCACAAAAAACATCAAAAAAGGCGATGTACTTTTGCGTGAGAAGCCTTCCATCATCGGCCCAAAAACCGTTACGCCCGCCATTTGTCTCACGTGTCACAAATTTATGATGCCAGCTCCGGGCGAAAGTAATTTCACGCTTTGTTCGTTGTGTCGATGGCCGATGTGCAGCTACATTTGCGAAAGTAGTCCCCTGCACAAGGACGAGTGCGAGTTGTTTGTCCGCAAAAAATTCGATCCGAACATAAAATTCAGCAAATTGGGCAAAGTTGAGTCAAATTACTGCAGCATTATGGCTTTGCGGATGCTGATGCTGAAGGAAAAGGACCCAAAATTGTACAAAAAACTCATGACGCTCGAAAGTCATTTGGATCAACGGAGGAATACGTCGTTGTATCAGTTGCTGGGCATGAATTTGCCAATGTGTTTGAAAATGTTGCTCGGGCGGGAGAAAGTTGATCGCGAAACGGCGCTGAATTTGTGCGGAATTTTCGATACAAATTGTTTTGATGTTAAAGTACCGGGTGCCAAAGTCAATGCACGGGGGATTTACTTTGAGGCTGCCATGTTTTCGCACAGTTGTCGCCCGAATGCACGTCACTTGTTCAAACCAAACTACGATATCGTCATTTTTGCCACAAGTAAGTGCCTTTTGAAGCCTAAAAATCAAAATTTAAATTTATTCTGCACTTTTAGCTGACATCAAAAAGGGCGATATTATTAGTTTATCGTACACCCAACCACTGAAATGCACGCTCGAACGTCGTTTACATCTGAAGGAGGCAAAATGTTTTGATTGCTTTTGCGAAAGGTGTAAGGATCCCACAGAATTCGGCTTGTACATGAACTCCATCCTTTGTACGAGCTGCCAAACGGGAAAGGTACGTCCTTATCAATATTTCAAATTTGCCTTTCGGCAAAGCATATCATAATTTTTAAATGTTTACCTCTTTCTTTCATTTGTTGATTAAAGTAAATATTTTTCTTCCACTTCTTTCTTCTTCTATTTTTCCGCAGCTGGTACAAATTGCGCCCGAAACGGATATCGAGAGCGACTTTAAATGCGACACGTGCGAGGCAACTTTCGACATTGAGGATGTCAAGGAGACGAAAAAAACTATTCAAGATGCCATCAAGGGTGCCGATAAGTCGTCGCCAGATGATTTTGAGGCGATTCTCGAAATGTACAAAAACACGTTCCCGCCAAATGCCTCCGCTTTCCTCGAAATTAAATATGCATTGCTACAGTTGTACGGAAATCCAAACGGTAAGTGGGGTATTTTTTGGCATAATTAAGGTAAATAAGACACCTGTGACTATTTCGTGTTAGTAAAGTCGAATTAGGGAAATTTGTTCATTTTAACACTGACGGAAAAGTGGTTGGAGTCTTTGGAGAAACAAATTTGTTCATAAAAAATAATGGAAATTTTTTAGGAAAACTTGGAAAGTTGGTAAAATTTAAGGTTTTTGGTGTTCACGGAAGTATTTTGAGGAATTATCTTGAACTTTTCTATTAAATACGAAAAAAAAAATTTAAAAATATTGGAAAGTTTATCAACATATGAGCATTTCTCGAGGTAGAAAATTATAGTCAAAATTTTATTTGAAACTCTTGATAAAATTATCGAATTTTAAAAAAAATTTATTTAAAATAATTTATCAAAATTTTATTTAAAAAAATTTATAAATATTTTATAAAAAATTTAAAAGTATTAATTTCACATGTTTTAAATTTAATTTATTAAATTGAATTTTTTAATTAATTAATTTTAATTTTTATTAATTTAATTAAAATTGAATAAACGAATAAAAAAAATGAGGAATTAAAAAAAAAAAGTTTTCGCACTCGAAATAAAAGAATTTTCTGTAATTAATTTAACTTAAAAATTATAATTTAATTAAATGTCTTCAATAATTTATTTTTTTTAAAGAAAATTTAAATTTTAAAAAATTGTGGAAAATCTCGAAAAATTTGAAAAATTTTAACATTTAATATGATTAAATAACAAAACAAAAAAACAAAAAATTAAAAGAAAATGATAAAAAATTATAAAAAAAAATTCAGAAGAATTTAGAAAAAATTAGAACAATTTCAGAAAAATAAATAAATATTAATTATGAAAAATAATAAATTTCAGAAAAATAAAGAAAATTTCGAAAATATTAGAAAAAAATTATAATTTAATATTTAAAAAAAAATCTCAGAAAATGCATGTGAAAAAATTTTTTTTATCATTAACTTTGATGCTTTCATTTGAACTTAAAAATATTCGTAAAATTCATGAAAAATCTTAAAAATTTGGAAAAATTCAGAAAATTTATTTTAAAAAAATATTTTGAAACAAAAAAATTATGAAAAATCTAAAAAAAATATTTTTTTTTAATTTTAATTTCCACAGATCTAAGCCCCGAAAAACTCCAAAGAAAAATCGACTTGTGTGTCGAACTCCTTGAAATCAGCAAAATTTTGGATCCCGACTACGGTGCATTACGAACGACGTTACTGAAGGAGTTGCAAGCATGTCTCATTGTCTTTTTCAAGACAGCGGTAATTTAAAATCTTCATTTAATTTAATATTCGTTAAATTTAATGTCATTTCATCCGTAGGAGGAAACAAAGGAATACAAGGAATTGTACGAAGAAGCTGTCAACATCAAGCAATTCGAGGAAAAATTAATCAAATAATTTTCTTTGTGATGCAATTTTACTAATTTATTTATTTATTAAATGTTGTTAAATGTAATTTTTGCTTTTTAGATGAAATTTGGTTGAAAAATTGGAAGAGGAGAAGAAAATTCATTGGAAATGAGTTTTTCGTGGAAAATCGGAGAAAATACAAGAGTGGGGAAATTACCGGCAAAAACAAAGAGAGAAACCAAAAATAAACAGAGAGGATTTTCACATTTCTCTCTGGCGATGATTTTCCATTCAACTGATTTTTTTCCTTGTTTTTAGATTTATTCTCCCATCATTTCCTCTTTTTGCTCGCCTTTCAACAATGCCAACCAGCAACCAACGTGTTTATCACTGTCAAATCTAGTTTTTCTCTTATTTAATGCGAAAAATGCGCTCGACACAAACCAACTATAAATTATCCGGCAAATTTATTCCCATCCTTCGTGCGACTTTCAATTTATTTTAAACACCTTTTTATCGAATTCTTGTGCTAGGGCAGTTATTTCTCTCTCGGCATTGAGAAAATCGACAATTGTGATAGCAACAAAAGAGGTGATTTATTTCACATTTTCTTCTTCTTCTTGTGAGTCGGTTTGTACGAAGAAAACAATGCTCGACTCTCGAATTCGACTCAATTATTGAAATTAATGAATGGCATTTGTTATTATTTTCGAGTTGATGTCAAAAGAATGGGAAAACCATATTGTTTCGAGGTTTCCCAATAAACATTCGACAGATGTTCAAATTTGTATTTCACAAATTTCTACTTTTTGCAAGTTGGTTTTTATGCCGAAAAAGCAATAAATTACAATGCGGATGTTTTTTCCGCGAATTCTATTTTTGATGGTAAATTTTAAAAAAATTAAATTTTGTTTTTGCGCAAGAAATTTAGTATAATCAGACAAACAAAATGTGGTTTTGTTTTCAAAGTCTCCTTTCTCGGCTTGTTTTTGCTTTAAAATAAAATATTTTGGGTTTTTTTATGCAACTTTTCGATGCTTTGATAAGCGTTTTATGTAAAGGAGCTTTTGAAAAACTTTTCATGTGAGTTTTTAATTAACATTTGTGATGAATGAAAACCATTTTTTTTTAATTTTGTCTGAAGTCTAGACTAAATATGTGAAAAATTCAGTAGAAGCGCTCATCAAATGAATTCCTGGTAGTTTTTGTCAAAAGTTTATAAACAAAATACTTGAAATTGCTGTAGTGAACGGAAAATAGCTCAAAATAATTTATTTTTTGGTAAGTATAGATAAATTTTAAAATTAATATTTTAGGGAATTGTATGTGTTTAATTCTGGGAAAAAAGCTTCAGGTGATCGAAGAAAAATATTTATGTTTGATTTATTCAAACAGAATATTAGATACCCAAAGTATTGCATGAAATTGAAGGAATATTCATTTAATTAGTTCTTGTAGATCTTAATTTTTCAGAACATATTTTGTATAAAAGATAAAATAATTTTAATGGAAACCATTTGAACGATATTTATGGCTTGAGGATTTAAAATTTTAAAATAAAGCCTTTTTAATTTTCATTGAAAGTTTTCCTTAATTTTTTAAAGCTTTTCTTGTTTAATATGCACTTCCATTTTGAACTATAAAAAAATACTGTAATATAGATAATTTTAGTAAATAGAAAAAAAATCTGTTCTTTTAAAGAAAATAGAAGTGAAAAATCGCTTTTTAACATTTTTTGTTTCAAATTCTTATTTTTTTTTTTAATTTTTGACTGAAAATTTTTAAATTTTAACTAATTTATTATTTTTATGTATTTGTTATTTTAAAATCATCACTATAGTATCAAAAACCTTAAAATTTTTAACTAAAATTCGTTAAAAAAATAATTATTTTTTTTTATGATAGAATGACTTTTAAGGAACATCTGAATCGATCATGCAATAGCAGCAAAACTGTGCTAGGATTCAATAAAGGAAGAGCTAACGATTTTGACGACCCGTATATAACAAAGATACTGTACTGTTCTCTTGTCCGCTCGATTATCGAAACGAGACGCACAAAATATCGAATCAGTTCAAAAGCAATTTCTGCTATTCGTTCTTCGGGGACTAGGATGGTCTTCATACTGCTTGCCCAACTACTATGCAAGGTTGACTCTTATAAACTTGCCTTCTTTGGGAGATCGTAGGACACTTGCAGAAGTAATGTTCGCTTTTAACTTGTTACGCAAGAACATCAAGTATCCTGAGCTCCGAGACAAAATGATACGCCATCAACCGACAAGAAACTTGAGACACGAGCGCTTCTTTGAGCTGAGGCATTGCGAAATTGAGTTGGCCAGATCACAGATTTTTTATTGATGTGCTTTGTCCTTTAACCGTTTTTTATTTATTTATTGATTTTTTTCCATTTTTGAGTTCAAACGAAAAATCGATACAAATTTTGAAATTCCATCAAGCACATTCTGATTCGCAATTTTTTTCGTGTTTTTTTTTGAAGTGTATTAGAAGTAGAAGAAGAAAAGGTTTTGTAGCAGAAAAATTAGGACATTTAATAGAAAAATTCGTGAAAATTTAAGAAAAACTTTATTATTGAGTGACCATCGGTATATAATTGAGTGACTTTGAGTTCTTATTTCAAATTTTAATAATATTTTCAAAAGTCAAATTAATTGCATAGTTTCGAGAGTGTTTTTTTTTTCGACGGGCTTGTAGAACGAAGTTCGCAGGGTAACGCTTAAAACTATTTGAATGCTAAGATTCAACGTTTTACGTCGAAAAACGTTTAAAAAACTAACTCAACTGATTTTTTTTTTGAATACAAGTTACTTGATATTTGAAATGTATACACTTGAAAGAAGAAGAGTGCAAAGTTGAGAAATGAATAAACATGTAAAGCAAGTTTGAAAGCAAATCGGATGAAATGGAGACACAATGAGAATCATCATCAATATCAGATCCGGATGCTCTTCAGCAAAAATTGTTACTTTACTTCTACTTGTTACTTCGGTAGAAACATTAGATTAAATTACATATGACTAGATTTCCATCGTGAGACTCAATTTAATTTCCGTACAAAAGAAGGCTTCTTGTGAAATGAGCTCCAAGAATACTGTCATTATCAGGAAACTTCCTTTTGACTTCATTTAATTTAATTGATGTCAGCCTTCAGGAAATGTCCTTTGATACTTTTGTTATTTTACAACAACTCTTTTACTGAAACTTGTTATTTTTTTATTTGCTCTTTGTAACAATGCAATGAAATTGAGCCTTTTCTGTTTGATAACATTTTATTCGTAGAAATGCTGTTGAAAGACTGTTTTGAGTAACTAGAGAAATTTCTTATAATATCTTCTTGTACTTGTTCCGATCATAATAAGGTCTTACCTTTAACTTTTTTCACTGCTTTTAAATTAGTTGAACTTTCAAAAAAGTTTGAATGAAATTTTAATTTTTCATATCGACTGTTCTCTTCACCGAAGCTCCATAAAGACGACTTAACAACTTAATTATTTAAAAAAAATATGAATAATTAAGAGCGTTAGAAATAACGAACCACGTCTTCGAGAAGAAATTCTGCGAAGAACGAAAAAAATTTCCCAGACACCAATTTCCTCATAAATCTTTCTGCTTCTCTGCGTTCCATTGTGAGTATATGCAATAAACGTCGAGCATCGTAATCCTTATGCCATGCAATATTTTCATATCAAATCGCTTCGTTTTCGTTGGCGTTATGTAGTCACTCCAGCAACTGACGACGACGTGTCGGGCTACATTGAACAAAATAAAAAAAAAAATCTTCGGGCGCTTCAAGCGATTAGCATGTAAAGTAAGCAAACACATGTCCCATTATACCCGAACAAAAAGACCTCAGGAGAACACGTGAAAATTTATTGCTGTAATATTGTTCAACGCACATCATCATCATCATCCTCATGTATCACACACATACACACACGTAAATCAGAAGCGAAATTCGTTTTACATATTTTTCATTATTTTACTTCTTTTTACACATTTTTTTATGTATGTGAAATTCTATTTTTTTTACCGCATTTCGAAGAAAAAAATTGGTAATGCGTGAGGAGTACCAAATTGTGAACAAATGTACAAGGTTGGTTATGAAAAAAGAATTTTTTGAAAGATAAAAGTTTTTTTTGCCAAAATAAACTTTAAACTGCATAAAAAATAAAACAAAAAGAAATTTCTAATTCAAACTGAAAGAAAAGTAGCGAATGTTAAAAATAGCTCTATGGGCGAAAAAGGGATGAGATTAATTCTTTAGGAGATAAATTGACCCATTAAAAAGTTAGTTTAACCCATTAAGTGGTCAATTTTTCTCCTAAGGGGTTAATTTGACCTCTTTCGTAGGTAATTTTGACCCCTTAAGAGGTTAATTTGATCCATTTATGAGATACCAAATTAACTTCCCAATGGGACGAAATGAACTTTTTTAAGGCCCTAAGGTCTTAAAAATAAGACCCTCAAACTTTTACTTATCCAAATAATTTTCGAAATTTTAAATTTTTTGAAAAAAGTAAAAATATAAATATTGAGGGCCTTATTTTCAAGACCTCAGGGCCTTAAACAAATTATTTCGTCCCACTGGGTCTCTAAGAGGTCAATATAACCTCTTTAAGAGGTCAATTTATCTCCTAAGGGGTTAAATTGACCTCTTCAAGAGCAGTGGCGGATCCAGGAGCAAATTTACGGGGGGGCGATTTCATACAAAATCCAAAATTTTCATAATTTTTTTCTCATATTTTTGACATTTGTATGGGAGCTTAGGCTATTACGGGGGGGCGAATGCCTCGCCGCCCCCCCCCTGGATCCGCCCTTGTTCAAGAGGTTATTCTGACCCCTTAGGAAGTTAATTGGACCCGTTTTGGAGGCATCAAATTAACTTCTTATTACCATTTAGGAGATAAATTGTAAACTTAAGGACTTAATCTCACCCCATTTTCACCAATGGGAAGTTTGAATCAATGTTGATTTTGAAACAAAATTGAAAGTTTAATGTAATTCAAATAACTAACTTAGAATAAAGTTGAATTCCCAAACAGACTCGTGACTTGACATAAGAAAGAAAATCATAAAGTTAAATCAAAAACTTATGCCAAAAGAAAATGAGTGACTTGAGGAGTAACAAAATGTGAAATTTTTAAAAAAATTTTAAATTCTATATAAAAATGCGGTATTGTGGAAAATTCAGTTAACGACGAACACTTTTCATCATCGCATTTTATGTAGCGAAAAAGAAGCCTATAAAATGAGAAAGTAAATATAAAGATATTTATCTCTGCTTCCGTTTGGTTTCGTAAAAAAACAACACTTTATTGAAGAAGACACGCACTCGACTCATGATGTGATGTGTACGTGTTCTACGTGATTTTGAAGAAAATCATCATTTTTTTTGTGACCATCAATTTAACACTCAAATAGACAAATAAATAAAAATATAAATTTATGATGGATTTAATTTGATTGACAAAAATTTATTTTTTTTTTGATTTATTTATTTTTTTTTTAATTTTGCAAATTGATCTTCTTTTCGAGGAAAAAATTTATCAGCATCAGTAAGCTGACAGTTCAAAGCTTATGAATTACCGAGAAAAATGTCCAAATATTAACGCATATTATTTATTACAAAAATCCCACATGTGAGCTTTCAAGTATGTCAGTCTGACACAGATATTATTAGCTTTTCATTTCGACGTTATGTAAGTCAATAAAAATGTTTGCTTTTAAACTTTTTTATTTTTACTCCAAACACAAGAGAGAAATCATTTTAAATTTTTCAAAACCACAATGAATAATAGATAAGTGAATTATCTGCCTTCAACACATCGTTCTGAAGATGTATGTTCATAGGGAATGAAATGATGTGGCTTACAAATGTAAGAGTCTGGTAGCTTGGTTCTACATTTTAAAGTGCATTTTATTTTAAATGCCATAGATTGTGAATTTTTTTTATGGAATTGCTTTAGTTGAGTTTTGATCATTTGAAATGTTTGAAAGACAACTATCTACTATGATAAAATTTTATTTATTTATTCATTTAATGCCAACTGCTGGGCTTTCAATTAAGTTTCTTATTATTTACAGAGATATAAAAAAAATTCCTTCCATCTTTAAAAAATAAATAAAATTTAAAAGCGTAAGAATCTAAGGGGGATTTAATTGTACATACAGAATATACGTGACCTATAGATACAGAAGAGGAGGGGGTAAATGTTTATCATTATACCCCTCAGTTCACCCAGTGGGACAAAATAACCTTTTTTAAGGCCTTGGGGTCCTGATTGGGGTCCTGAATTTTAAAATTTTCATTTTTTTAGAAAAAAATTTTATTTTCATTTTTTTTATTTCTTAAAAAAAATATAGGTCACGTATGTTGTACGTACCTACTGAGCAATTAAATTTTAGCGTATTTTGCTGATGTTCGTAAAATTTTCAGTTCGAGACCCAACATCATGGAAAATGTTCTTGATCGTTCAATTCGATTCAAGGATAAACCTTATTGTAGAAAAATTATTTCATTCAAAATTAAATGCATGAAAAGTACAAAATTATTTACAATTCTATTTATAAAGCAATAGGATATTGGAAATGATGAAATTCAATTTGTTCATCTCATAAATTTAATGTCATATTTGCTACAAAATATTCTCCTTCACTCACATATCAAAAGTTTAAAACTCTTGTATTTATTTAACGAAGTGACTCAATTGATGCTTAAATAGCTTGAAAAAGCATAAATATGCGATATATCTTTCTCGTGTGCAATAAACATTCACAAGGGTTTCTTTTTTTTTTCTTCATAAAAATATAAGCAGTAATAACGGTCTTTGAGATCCTTATCATCATCGTCATCATCATCATCATCATCTGTTTGCAATAATAATAATATTATTTGAAAACGGTTATACTTTCTGAAACGGCTCGAGGACATTATAATCATAAATAATTCTGCGATATACCTTTCGGTCTATTTATTTTTTTTTCCTCAAATATTAAACAGGAATTTTATTGTTATTGTTAAAAATGCTCGATTTGTCACAGGATCTAAAAAAAGGCAAAAATTTTCCATAAATCTATTAATTTTCAATCCACAGTAATTTTCATAATTTTTCCTTCTTCCCCCTTTTTTGTTATATATATTTTTTTATATAAATTCAGGTCGACATGAAAAAAGATGAATTAATGGATTTTTATGGGTTAGAAGATTGTCATAAAAAGCACGCCGTCGCTTTCAAAGTCAAGGTAAAAATCCGAGAATTTGCGATTATTTATGATGCTCTGAGTTTTATGACACGTACTTGGCCTAAATTTTCTTCATTATTTCATTATACATTGTACCTGTGAAAGGGAGATTATCCCGGTTTTAGTATCGCAACGAAACGAAGGGAAAAAAAGGTTTATTTACAAGTTTATGACAATCCACGTCATTGTCGATGAAGAAGGTCTTCACAAACTTGACATTGTTCGTAAATTGAAAGCGACAATAACCCGATTGTTGCAGTCGTTACCATGGATGAGAAAACCATTTTAATCAATGGACCCTTTTTAATTGAAATCCTCTTACGATAATCACCAAAGCATGTTGAAGCAATAATTGAATAAGTTGATCTTTTGTTTAATTATCGAAGAAGGAAGCAGTGTCGGAGATTTGGTAAGATTTTTTTTTCTATTTGAAACCAATTCTGAATTATTTAGAATTGTCGAAATAAAAAAATGCAATTTTTCACATTTTCATACTCCTCAATTTTTTTTTTGAAAGCTCGAAATAATTTTTTTAATTAATAAAATTTATTAATTTTAAAATTTTCGTACTATGAATTTTATACCAAAATTTTAAAATGCTCAAATAATTATTTTTTATTAAAAAAAATAGTTTTGGATTTTGAGCTTTCGAAAAAAAAAATTGAGGAGTATAAAAATGTAAAATATTTAGAGTAGAAAAAAACTCAACCTGAAAACCAGTTAAAAAAAATTCTCACATTTTCATACACCTCAAAAATATTTTTTCCATAGTATATTTATATTTATATTTATATTTATATTTATATTTATATTTATATTTATATTTATATTTATATTTATATTTATATTTATATTTATATTTATATTTATATTTATATTTATATTTATATTTATATTTATATTTATATTTATATTTATATTTATATTTATATTTATATTTATATTTATATTTATATTTATATTTATATTTATATTTATATTTATATTTATATTTATATTTATATTTATATTTATATTTATATTTATATTTATATTTATATTTATATTTATATTTATATTTATATTTATATTTATATTTATATTTATATTTATATTTATATTTATATTTATATTTATATTTATATTTATATTTATATTTATATTTATATTTATATTTATATTTATATTATATTTATATTTATATTTATATTTATATTTATATTTATATTTATATTTATAAAATAATTTTAAGAATATAATAGCCTGAATTTAAAATTTAAAAATTTTAAGTATAATTTGTATGAAATTTTATTTTTAAAAATTTTCATTTCAGTTTTTTTAAAATAATTTATTTTAAAAATTTTAAATGATTTTTAAAAAAAATATTTAAGTGATGCAAATTACGTTTTTCACATTTTTGTACTCCTCAAAAATTAAATTTATTTTTTTTTACTTGAAACTTTAATTTTTTAGTTACATCTCTGAAATAAATCACCAACTTTTAAAGAATTAACTCAAGATTTTTATCGAAAAACTTTCTCTACACGTGTTTTGATGAACATTTTATCTAGAGAATTTTCTATAAACTAGAAATTGTGGTTAAATAAAAGTTTTATGTCACTTACGAAAGAAACGTAAAACTGTCAACATGTCTGACAGAACAGACTTTATCAAGAAACAAGTTAAACATTCATAAAAGAAAATAAATAAATTTTCAAGTAAAAATCCTGAAAAAAGCAATTAAATCTACATGAGACTTGCATTGTTTGTGTTTACCAAAGCAAGAAGTCAAAATTACAAAAATTTTATCTTAAAGCAAAAAAATAAACAAATATTTTTGTTTTGTGCAATTTTTCAAAGTAACTCGTTGCCAGTGTCAACAAAAAGCGTAATTTTATCAAAATAAATAACAATTTTCGCAAAAACACGAGAAATTACGTAAATAATTCTGATGATTGATGGCGTGGCAACAAATATTGCCGAGACTCTAGACTTTAATTATTTATCGCATAAGAAGAAGTAGAAGGAGAAGAGTGAATTGAAAGAGAGACATAATTAGTGAAATGGTGCATGTGAACAATGAAATAAATAAAATGATTGATATCTGTCGCTTTGTGTTAGTTCACAAGATTTAATCTGGTTGTTCGTCACAAAATGGGAGTGACTCACGAGAAAATATTTAATTAATTAAATATATCATTCATGAGGATTATCTATGCATATTTGCCTTTAACCTATTTCATTATGAAGGGGTTTTGCATCATTCACTTGAAAAAAATTAATTTTTTTAAACCTCGGTCTGGCTCTTTTACAGGAATGGATAAAAAATTTCCTGTTATGAAATTATGATTGTTAAGTAAAGTTTACCTAGCTACATGATAGAATTTGTTCAAGTACATAGTAGTTTTTTTCATTTATATTTATATTTATATTTATATTTATATTTATATTTATATTTATATTTATATTTATATTTATATTTATATTTATATTTATATTTATATTTATATTTATATTTATATTTATATTTATATTTATATTTATATTTATATTTATATTTAAGGGCAAAATTTAATACATTTAACTTTTCATACGTTTTTTTCATTTATATTTATATTTATATTTATATTTATATTTATATTTATATTTATATTTATATTTATATTTATATTTATATTTATATTTATATTTATATTTATATTTATATTTATATTTATATTTATATTTATATTTATATTTATATTTATATTTATATTTATATTTATATTTATATTTATATTTATATTTATATTTATATTTATATTTATATTTATATTTATATTTATATTTATATTTATATTTATATTTATATTTATATTTATATTTATATTTATATTTATATTTATATTTATATTTATATTTATATTTATAATAATGTGGTCTCGAAGCATTGCAGTTGTTACCAAGTCGCGCTTTGGAAAAGCGGGAAAGTCGCGCTGCGGTTTGAAAAACCAAAGCAGCGCCGTTATATGGTTTATTTAATTGTATTTATATTTATATTTATATTTATATTTATATTTATATTTATATTTATATTTATATTTATATTTATATTTATATTTATATTTATATTTATATTTATATTTATATTTATATTTATATTTATATTTATATTTATATTTATATTTATATTTATATTTATATTTATATTTATATTTATATTTATATTTATATTTATATTTATATTTATATTTATATTTATATTTATATTTATATTTATATTTATATTTATATTTATATTTATATTTATATTTATATTTATATTTATATTTATATTTATATTTATATTTATATTTATATTTATATTTATATTTATATTTATATTTATATTTATATTTATATTTATATTTATATTTATATTTATATTTATATTTATATTTATATTTATATTTATATTTATATTTATATTTATATTTATATTTATATTTATATTTATATTTATATTTATATTTATATTTATATTTATATTTATATATTATATTTAATTTATATTTATATTTATATTTATATTTATATATTTTTCAATTTTATTTATTTTATGTATTTTAAAAAATTTTTTAAAAAATTTCCAACGGTATTTAAATTTCAATTTGACTCGGAGTGAAAAAGTGAATGAACAACAATAAATTTAATAAAAAACTTTTCATAAAGTTGTAAATAATTTTGATTAGAGAGCTGTTAATAAATGTGGAAAAAACTGCTATAAAGCAAATGTTTAAAGTGCACTCAGATACATAATATTTAAACAAAATAACAAAAATAAAAACTGTGAGCTGATAAAAATATAGTTTTGATTAAATTCACTGTAATGTTTTGAATTAAAAATTGTGTGAATTGAAAAAAAACTAAGCATTTGACCTTTTTTTTCTAAAGAAATATACTGAGAATTAATTAGAGAATCATAAGGATGTATTATCACTGAATATAAAACTATTTTTTTCCTGGTTTATTTAATGATGTCTTTTCAATCCTTCATTTTTCATTTTATTTTCTATTTCATTAGAAAAAAATGTTTTCTCGCATTTCTAATTATATTCAAAAAAATATTTTTCTTTTTTTTTTAATGATATTTCTCGTTATAAAAGTATTATCGTTATGAAATAAGAAAAAGTAAAGAAAAATGTAATTAAACTGAATGAAACACAAATATGAGCAAACTTACTTTTCAATTATGATCATTATTATTATGATTATTCTTTCTGCTTGTTTTTTAATGACATAAAAAAAAAACATTTTAATTCTTTAAAATCAAATAATTTTAATAAATTAGAAAAAAATTAGAACATAAAATAAATTAATAAATATTTAAATAAAATATAATAAAAAGAATAAAAAAAATAGAAAATTATTTGAATTCAATAAAAATAAACAAATTATTATTTTTGTTTTACTTATTATTTAATTCGATTATTTTTTTTTAAATTATTAAAAATATTACATAAATTTTTTAATTAAAATAATTAAGTAAAAAATTAGAAAATTATTAAAAAATTTTCAAAAAAAAATGTATATTTTAATAAATTAAATTAATTAATTTTAAATTTATTTTTTTTATAATTAATTAAAATAAAAATGTTAAAAAAAATGTTTGGCCTATTTTTAAAAATCTTACTCGTAATCATTTTATTTTTAATAACCCTTTTTACAATTAAAAACACTTTTCTCAGTGTCATTTTCTCACCTTTTTCATACTTTTTACATCGTTATCTCATACGATAAGTGCCGACACCTTACAACATTATTTCCCATTAACTCTTAACGTGATACTATAATCTTACAATAATGAGAAAAAAAATCATTCCGAGTAATTATCCTCAAGTGTTTTAAAGAAAAAAATTTAAAAACAAACAAAAGATTTTTTCTGCTTTTTCATCAATTTTCCTTTATTATCATTTATATTATTATTTTTCGTTTAATATAATTATTAATTTTATAAGATTTTTATTTTTTTTTGGGAAAAATCTATTCTATGCTAATTAAAGGTTCCTCGTTGTTTTTTATTTAATTTTTGTGTTAAATTAAATTAATAAAGGGAATAAGGACTGTTTTTCGACTAGAAATATAGAAAAATGTTGCCCGCATTATTATTTTTTTCTTCGTTTTGATGGTTAATAATTTCTAGTTTTAAGTTAGAAAAGCCGCTTTTTTTCGTGATCGTCATCAGTAGTTAACTTTGAATGAAGTTACAGTCCAGATCCGGTCATTAATTTTCGACAATTGGGATCCTTTGTGCCTTAATTGTAGATTTATTGCCCGCCATTCTCGTTGATTTTGATGATTTTCCCATGTTGTTTGTGCCCAGATTTGATTTTGTTCTCCACTTTTGTTGCTTTTTTTTCGATGTTGTTGTTGGAAAATATTTTTTTTTTAATTTTTTTTTTTGTTTATCTTAATATCTTTTATACAATTTTCTTGATTCGTTAGTAAGTCCCGCTCTTTCAGTGCTATAAGATACATATGATTTATGTGATATTTACAAGAGAGTACAAATTCATTAATTAATTAAAATTAAATAATAAAATGATTATTATTGCTTTTTTGTGCCCAGCCTCTGTACAGATGTTCTTTCTTTACAAGTATTTTTTTTTGTAATTTTTTTTTAGTTATATACAAAATTAAACACAGATAAGTTTGTGCTTGATATAGAGAGTGATGTTGTTGTTAGTACTTTTTTTATGTAATAATATTTATTTTTTTTTGTTTTATCCCTTTTTGATGTCCCCATTATTCCATATAATTTTTTTTTCTCTCTCGAGGAAATTTGACATTTTTAAAGAAATATTTTTTTTTATTTTTTTATTTATAATTTAATTCCCTATTTTTCTGATATTTTATTTTTTTTTTGAGAAGTGAAAATTAAAATAATTGCTATTAATTAATTACAATTTTATTTTTATTAAATATTATATGAAAAAAATATATGTTTGTGTATGTTTTTTTTGTTTGTTCTAAAATTATGACTCTGTTAATAACAAAAAATGATAAATTTTTGTGTTTAATTACATAAATAAAATAAAATTAAAAACGAAAGAAAAATAAAATCAAATTAACAGTTTGTTTTATTTTTTTTCAGAAGTCATATAATTTAATATGGCTTAGTTTCTGGCTCATATTCAATATCCTGTGGGAGAAGTGAATGGGGTCGGTCTCTCAAGTACAAGCCATAACGGGATGGATATCTGTAAAATATTTATATAATCGTGTTGACATGTGTTTCTTCAAATTATTTTTTTTTTGTAGCAGAGAAGGGATTTGGTGTAGTTTCGTTTTGTACATTAGTGTTTTTTTTTCTTTGTACATCAAAAGGTGTCAAAAAAGCAAAAAAAGGAAGAAAAATAACAAAGACACAAAATTTAATTTTTTTTAAAGACAAAAAAAAACTTTTCTACACCCCATCCCCCGATCTGTACAAAATTTTAGGCAAAAATTGCAATTTTTTTTCGTTACCTGTGTTCAATCTCCCTGAGGTTCTTCAAGTGATCACCCATGGCGCGTTCGGTATCTTCCAAGGTCTTGGCTTTCAAGAGAGCTAAAACATAAAAAAAAATATTTTTTTTAATAAATTTTTTATTTCATTAAAAAAAATGCATTTTCTGACGTGAATAACAAAAAAAATTAAGCCGTTAATTCTCTTCACAAAAAAAAATGAAATTTAATGATGAATGTGATAAAAAAAAACTAAACACGGGACAAGAAGAGACAGTTAAGCAAATATTCACCTCTCCGTTGTGCCAAATTCCATCGCCATAAGCTGTAGTCGACGGGCTCACTGCTTAAGTAACGGTTTGGGTAAATATTGGGCACGACTATGGCATGCAACAAGAGATGAACACGAAAGAATAGGAATAATAATAAAAGAAGGAAATTTATGTCTTTGTTTACTTTTTCTCAAGTACTTTTTTTTTGTTTGTAATTTTAAAGTTAAAAAAAAAGAATTTTCTTTCTTAGAGAGTTTTCTTTTTCTTTCTTCGTAATGTTTAAATAACAATTTAGCGCCAGACAGTAATTCTCAAAATTTAAGCTGAAAATTCTTGTTTTTCTTGCAGTTTGTTTTTGTTTTCTTACCTGGCCTAAGTTTTTCGTATGAACGATAGTGTGATGGATAGATTGGTCTTGGTGAATATCCATAAGTTTCTCTGTGCACTGGCAAGTAACGGTATCCGGGTACGAGAATTCTGTGGTGTGGGATTTCGTGGTCTTCGAACAAGTGGGCGAATGGGCGACGATCCCATCTGGATGTTTCTTGGGCACGAATATCATCAGATCCTGAAAAAAAAATTAAAATTTACATATTTGTACTCCTCAATTGAATTTTTAAAAGAAATTTCACATTTTAATACTCCTCAAGGGTAAAGTAATGAAAAATTTCACATTTTAATACTCCTCAAGGGTAAAGTAATGCAAAATTTCACATTTTAATACTCCTCAAGGGTAAAGTAATGCAAAATTTCACATTTTAATACTCCTCAAGGGTAAAGTAATGAAAAATTTCACATTTTTATACTCCTCAAGGGAAAAGTAATGAAAAATTTCACATTTTAATACTCCTCAAGGGTAAAGTAATGAAAAATTTCACATTTTAATACTCCTCAAGGGTAAAGTAATGAAAAATTTCACATTTTAATACTCCTCAAGGGTAAAGTAATGAAAAATTTCACATTTTAATACTCCTCAAGTGAAAAGTAATGAAAAATTTCACATTTTTATACTCCTCAAGGGTAAATTAATGCAAAATTTCACATTTTAATACTCCTCAAGGGAAAAGTAATGAAAAATTTCACATTTTAATACTCCTCAAGGGTAAAGTAATGCAAAATTTCACGTTTTTGTACTCCTCAAGACACATTTAAACACTTACCCTTCAATGATCTAACGTATGATTGCCAAAATTTGGCTTTCTTGTTGGGGGTTTCATTGTACCCGATCATTTGTAGATGTTGCTTAAACATATTTGCGGCTAATGCGGTCCTTTGTCGTTCGCTAAAACGAAAAGCAAAAAAAAAAACCATTAATTTTTCGTTAACACAGCTCAAGATTTACATTGTTTATAATTTTATTACTACTCTCGGAATTACATTATCGTCTCATGAAACGAGAGGAAAAATGTTCAAAAGAAAAACTTTTTTCATTATAATTATTACGTTAAAGTATTTTTTCTTCTTCATTTGCGACGCGCCGTAATTCTCGTGTAATGAACAACAACTCAAGTGTGAGTGGACTGAAATATACCCCAAAAAAATATTTATTTATCAAAAAACTTTTTTTTTTCCTTTTTTGTCACTTTTGTTGAGTGAGGTGGATTCAAATTGATTTACTTTCCGGAAAAGAAAAGAATTGTTAAAAAAAATATAACCTTCGTTTATGGGACGAAAAACTAACTTTTTCCAGCTGAGAAAAATTCAATTTTTTCTCTTGTCTCCAGAACATAAAAAATCGCGGTTCGTCGCACATTTTTAACATTCACAAGGCACCAGACACGCTCTATACGTAAACGACCATTGTCCTATTTAGTTCGCTCGTTGTCTCCTTTTTTTCCTCCTTTTTCGCTTGTTATTCGTATCTTGATTGAATAAATTGCTGGCCATTTGCTTAATTATACGATTGTACGACATTCGCCTCAATTATTCAAAAAGAGAGAATTTGATTTAATGCGATTTTCTGCTCATTAAAGCACGGCGCTTGGAATTTTATTCCGCTAAATTTTCCACAGAAAGTCAAAAAAATTCAAAGAAATGCAAAAAAAAATTTTAGTTGGTAAAAAATATTCTCGAGGGAACGCTTTTCGGTATAAACAAAAAGGCAGTAACTTTAAGTGCCTTACGCGAATTTTTTTCTGTTTGTTTTAGCAGAATATAAATTGTTTGCGAAAGTAGGGCAAATATATGGGAGAGATATTTGTTTTTCTGACATTTCATTCTTTGAAGCGAGGAACGTTTGTGGAATTGCTGTTGAGAGTCCCATGGCGATAATTCTTGCTACAGTGGTTTCGTTGTTGTTGTTGTTGGAGCTTAATAAATTTCAAAAAACGAGACATGCGGCAATGACCGATGATAACGTGCCTTGTCGTTACTGCACATTGATCTAGGTTATTTCCCGTATCTTTTTCTCTCAATGGATTTTTTTCAGTACGGAAGAGAGAAGTGTAAGTTTATTTTATTATTTGAAAATAATGTTGAAAGCATCCTTGATTTAATTCCACAACACATGTTCCTAATACTTAATTTAATTGAATCAAGGATGAGACAAATTTCCATTTTTAATTCTTAATTTTCGAATATTATTTTTGATTTTCGAAAATTTAAGAAATTTTAATTTTAAAGTTTCGAAAATTAAGAGTTTTTTATTTAATTTCAAAAAAAAATTAAATTAATTAATTAACTTCAGTAATTCTTATTTATAAGAAATTTTTAGAAAAAATTTCGAAAGTTGGAGATTCATAAAATAATTTTGAAAGTTCAAAAGTTTCAAAAATTTCAAAATTATTTTCGAAAACTTAAAAAAATTTTAGAAATTTTTTAATTGAGAAATATTTAGATATAAAATTTTAGAAACTGTTCAAACATTTTTTGAAATTATTTTCGAAAATATTGGAAAGTTCGAAAATTTTTAAAAATATTTTTCGAAAATTTGAAAAGCTGATAGGAAAGTTCAAAAATTTGAGATATTTATACAGCAATTAATTGAGAAACATTTAGATCAATTTTCAAAAATTTTAGAATCCTTCAAAAAAATTTTCGAAATTATTTTACGAATTTTCGAAAATTTTTAAAATAGTTTGAATTATTTTCGAAAATGTTTTAAAATATAATTTTCGAAGATAAAAAAAATTCTAAGACAACTTTCGAAAATTTATAAAACGATTTTCGAATTTTTTAAAAATTGTTTAACCTTTTTTAGAAAAAAAAACTCCCCTTGAATGGAAAATAAAATTATTGTAAATTCCTAAATCTTTTCTTTCTTGTTCATGTCTATTTCATGTTCAATAGATGTTAGATATAGAATGTCTTCGGTTTTTTTTTCTTGTGAAATTTCTTGTTTTTATTTTATTTTTCTGTTTTTTCGTATCTTGTGTAAAATAAAATGAGATGATACAAATAAATAAACTTTAATGCGATTGTAACACACATTTAATGTGTTTGTCTCGTTTTTTTTGTGTTGTATCCAGCGGAGAGTTGCCCACAATGAGCACAAAATGAGATTTATTTTTATCTTCGTGACAGAGAAAAAAAGTGTTGATGATAGGTTACCATAGTTTTTTGGTCCTCTATTATTTTATCCTTTTTATTTAGCTCTTTTGTTTTTGGTCAAGATAAACGCTTTTGTTTTTTTTCCTCTTGTTTTTTTATCGTCATGGTATCCGGTTTCAAGTACTTTTTGTGAGATACAAGGAAGTTATTTATTCCCGGTAAAACTTTCTCAATTAACAGTAATAATCAAACAACTTAATCAAAATTGAAATCGTTTTTGTCATATTTAATAGTTGTCAACTACTTGGTGAAAAGTTGCTTTTTCGATTAAAAGTTTGGTCTTTAGTAGTTTTGGTAGCGAAAAAAAAATGCCACGTGTTTGTCTGTGGGCGACAAAAATTTTCCATGGAAACGCCTGGTATTTATTGATTTTTTTTTTCTATCTTTTCAGAATATGTTCAAAGGGTAATTTGGGAGAAAGCGCCACAAATCTTCGAAAAAGATTAGCAGAGCACGATTCTCGTATGAAAATAATAAAAAATAATAATTCGCGTAAATTTGTCTTTATTGACGTTTTTGTATATGTGAAACTGAGCGGATTACATGTGAAGAGCAAAAGAAACAAGTTTATCTTAATTGCTGTTTCTCACATAAGATAAACATTGAAACAGGAAGAATACTAAATAACAGACAAATAAATCGACCGTCATAACAATTACCACAAAATCGAGTTGTTGTCTGAGTGATATTGATACCAAGATGAATTTTTGTGTTACACGCTTCATTGATGGAGTTTGTATCGTCAGAAAATTATAGGAAATGAGAAATAATTGGACAATTTAGGAGCAACTCCTGTTTCCGGTGAATTTTGGGGTAAGTTTTTATTTTTTATACCTAACTATTGGATCCGTAAACTTCGTTTAAATCATATTTTTTTTCTTTTCAAATCAACCAAAACCTTCTCAAAGCTAAGCCTGACACATTTGAAGTCAACTCGAAGAGATTCCAGAAGCAGAATTTGAGTTATTGCGTTACAAAGCGGATGAGGAGTACAAAAATGTGAAAAATTCTTCCAATTAATCCAAACCAAGCAAATTTTCAACCATTTTTTTTTCTTTTCAAATCAAAAATCAACCAAAACCTTCTCAAAGCTAAACCTGACACATGAAAAGTCACCTCTTCTTTGAGTTATTGCGTTACAAAGCTGAGGAGTGAAAAATTCTTCCAATTAATCCAAACCAAGCAAATTTTCAACCATTTTTTTTCTTTTCAAATCAAAAATCAATCAAAACCTTCTTAAAGCTGAACCTGACACATAAAAAGTCACCTAGAAGAAATTCCAAAACCAGAATTTGAGTTATTGCGTTACAAAGCGGATGAGGAGTACGAAAATGTGAAAAATTCTTCCAATTAATCCAAACCAAGCAAATTTTCAACCAGTTTTAATTAAAGTCTGGCCCAAATTTTCGACTAATCTTCTTGTAATCTCCGGTGCATGTCAAATTCGCAAACCAGACTCCTTCCTACACGACATTCCGAATACATTTTAAGCTTTAATGTGGTTTCACCGCAAAAACAAACAAAACTCGTCTCTCCTCCTCATTCCCTGATGAATGACTCAAATTTCATGTCCGCTATCGTGTTCATTTGAGTGATATGCTTTGCGGCAATTTGTTTTTGTGCCCAAAAAGTCATAAATACATCATAATCAGAAGCGTGTGTGTAGTAAATTATGGCATACTACTACGCAAATCGAGATTAGATTGAATTATTTACTGCACAAAAATATTATTATTAACAACTTTTTATGTTTCACACATGAATGACCTCAAATTCGGTCGAAATATGAACTCAAGCCGTATGTTACGCGCGCACACAACATCTGTCATCATGGCACGACATGAAAAGCTTGCGTCTCCAAAAAAGCGAAATAATGACAAAATGAATGGCTCGATGGAAGATAACGAGAAAATAACGTGATTCCATCGAGATTTTTCCGTTGCTTCTCCCTAGCAACTGGAAAATTTATTTTTGTTTCTCACTGCGTATTGATTTGAAAGATAAGAGATGATTTGTCAACGATTTTTTTTTTGCCTTAAACTGATCCCGAGTTCTTTAAAAGAGGAAAAACGTCACGTGATAAGTCTTTGATGAAATTTAAAACTCTTATTAAACGAGATGAGATAAACTTTTGACCTACAAAGGGAAGGCACTACATAAATTACCGTTAAATTATATTAAATTACACAATAAATTTTTCGGCATACTTTCCATATCGCTCCCCCAAGACATACGGATTCCAAGAATAAAAGGGCAGAAAAAAAATATGATACAAATAAAAGTTGTCTTTTACTGTGTCTCCGTTTCTCTTTGTTGCTTTTTTCTGTAAAATTGATACGCTACGAAAAAGCACCTCGAGCAGAATTTTTTTTTGTTTGTCTGTATCAGACATAACAATGACTCTGATGAAAGTAAGTAAGAAGCCAAAACATCAGAATGTGCGGTAGAGCATTTTTAAGAGACAGATAAATTCACTTTTTATTCACATCACAACTTCATTCAATATCTTTTTTGTATCATTCGAGATCAGTGGTGCGTTAACACAATGCACACAGATGAGTATTTTACGACCGCCACTTTTTAGAGTCTTTCGTTTTTTTTTTGAAGGGAGATTCTTGCTTGTCTGTCCTTTTTTTTCTGTATATTTTTTTTACTTCATAATTTTTTTTTTAAATTAAATAAAATTTTCGTTAGAATTTAATTAATTAAAAAAAATTAATTAATTTAATTAAATTTAATTAAAAAAATTAATTTAAATAGTAGTAGATACTTAAAAAAATTCAAATAATTGTTAAAAATTATATAATTAAATAAAATAATTAAATATAAATATAAAATTGAATTAAATATTTTTAAAAAATATAATTTAAATAATTTTAAAGAAAATACTAAAAAAATTTCAAATTATTTTTTGTTTTAATTTTTTTATATTAAATACTTTGGTCGTTTTTCAAAATTATTTTTTTCATTTTTAGAAAAAAAAATTTTAATTATTTTTAATTTAAATTTAAAATTTATTTTTAATGAATTAATTATTTTAAATTAAAATAAAAAAAAAAAGTAAATATAAACAAAAATTTTGAGAAAAACCTAAACTAATTTATTTAGAAAATTCGAAAAAAAAAATTTAAATTATTTAAAATTATGCACAATTTTTGTTAAAAAAAATATTATTTTTTTTTATTTTTTTTTCATTTTTTTTTAAATATAAAACTTTGAATAATAAAAAAAAAAATAATTTTTAATAATTTTAATTGAATTGAATTTAATTAAAAATTAATTTAAAAAATAAATATTTGATGAAAATAAATTTTATTAAATTAAATTTAAAATTAAGAACTTTAATGCTCTCAAGTTCATTTTCGAGAGTTTATACTTTTGCATTGTTAAAAAAAAAATTGTGTAAAAGGATCCATGCCTACTGTGCAAACAACAGCACCAACAATGTGGCAACAGCAAGGAATGTAATAGAATTAAATATGTTTGAATAACTCTTTGTTATGTCTCTGTTTTCCTCCGCACTTCTTTTTGTGTATTTTTCACCTACATTCCTTTGCATGGTCGTTATTAAATGCTTTTGTTGTGTTTGCTGTTAGTTCATTCATTCATTCAAACGTTTTTTTTTGTGGTGTGTGGTTGTTTTGTTTCGGAAATGGAATCAAAATAACGTGATAATGCTTTGACATTGCGAGTGAGGAAAAGTTAATTGTTTAATGGAATTTTGACCTAATTCTTTCAAATTGAAGAATTTCTTAAGATTTTTTTTTTATTTATTTTATTTTTTAAATAATCTCAAAGGACAAAAACTCGTCAAAGTAAAAAGAGAAAAAGAAAAAAAATTTAATATTAAAAATCTAACCAGATGTTCCTTGCTGCGCAAAAAATAAACGTGAATGACATTTTCAATCTAAAAGGAGAGAAAATTCATCTAAAATTTGATTCAATTTGCAGCAAGTCATTGTGAATTTCTGGGAAGAGAAATTTTTGAATGGAAACAACAAAAGGGAACAATAACCGGAAAATCCTTGCCTTTAAAATAAAATTAAATTCCTGCTTCTTCAGAAATATAATTCTTGAAATCTTTTCCTGCATTCATCCGGTTATTTTTTTTATCTCTTTTTCCCCTCTTTTGTTCCTTTTAAAGTTAAGCAACCTTTATAAATGATAATGAAGGAAGCACTGCCCTCTTTTGACTAATTATCAGAGGTCAAGCATGTTAATCGTCTCACTTTTTATCATAATTTTACGGCAAAATGGACTTAATAGAGTGTCATAACGAACTTTGTCACCCTTTTTTTTTTTGCCGTAAATGGCACATAAAGTCTCTGATTATCATCAATGACGGTCTAAGGTTGTCCCATTAAATCGTTTCACATTTTTTGTGCCATTTAAATGTTCGAGCTGAGTGTCAAATTACATGCATCATTGAACTTTATTGACATACTGGTGACACGAGACACCCTTTTTACTTTGAATTTTCCGATAAAAGGTAATTCGGAATGAAATTCCATTCATTCAAGACAGTCACGTAGCGTTTGTCATTTTTCCTCTCTTTCGAAAAGAGTTGAAGAATTTTGTTCTTTTTTTGAAGACAAGAAATGAATGAGAAGGCAGATTACGAGACAAAAGACCCATTTTTATTTGTTTTTTCCCTTTTCTCATACCCTACAAGACAATCAAAAAGTCGAGATATTTGTCAAGAACCTACCCTATGGGTGAAAAACGGGTCAGATTGAATCATTAAGGGATCAAATTGACCCCTCAAGGATTTTTTTGATTCCTTAAGGGATCAATTTGTTCCATTAAGAGTTCAATCTGATCCTCTAAGGGATCAACCTGATCCCCTTTCGAGTTTTTCATCTACAGACCCAAATAATTGAAACCTTTAAGAGGTCAAATTGACTTCTTAAGGGCTCATATTGATCTCTTAAGGGATCAATATCCTTCAAGAGATCAATATGAACCCTTAAGAAGTCAATTTGACCTCTTTAAAGGATGAAATTGACCTCTGGGTCTGCATATGACAAACTCGAAAGGGGATCAGAGGAAAAAAATTTCTTTAGGAATCAATCTGACCCGTTTTTCACCCGCAGGGTAGGTTCTTGACGAATATCTTGACTTTTTGATTGTCTTGTCTGATAAGTATTGAAATTTTTATGAGTTGTCCAATAAAAGGTCGAAATTTAACGATTATTGACATAATTTCGCCTTGTTGTTCAAGGACAATGTCAAACGTCTCTCCCGAAAGAAATTTAATTTTAACGACAATCCAATCGTTCGCTGTTCCTCCCAACGGATCGTCCATAAAATTTACCATCTCTTTGATGCGTACGTGTGAACATGTGCGTTTAATTCGAAATCGATTACATTTCCATATAAAAAGGCAATTTCATTCATTTATTTCCCGTTTTCCTCGTTGGAATATCATGAATAAAAATTACGCACTTTTAATGTTATTTTATTACGTTTGAGTGTCGGGAGGAATTAAATTGAGCAACAACTCACACCTGTGCGAGAGGTAAAAATATATATATTTCAATTTTCGCTGGAAATAATTGCTTGAACCTTATAAGACTCCCTTTGTTCGTGGAAAATGTATCAAAACTGTAATTAACTAAGGAGATTATTTTGCGATGTCAATATATCGTTTTCATCATTATTGTTAGCGCGGATTATTAACAGGTGCCTTGATGAAAATTCAATAATTGGCGTTGGCATGGGAGCATATGCGTAACGAAAGGTAACGAATATAACGTTTTATTCTTTCGGGTGGGTGAGTAATGAAAACAATAGGTTTTGATAATTGATTTAGTATTAAAGAGGATTTTTGGCATGGAAATTTCTAGAATATTTTGTTTAAACATTAAAATTCCTTTATATGGATTTATGCAAAATTTTATTATTATTTTAAAAATTTTGGAATTCTTTTTGTTTTTTTTATATTTTGAAACAATTTTTTTAATAAATTTTCTTAATTAAAGGAAAAATTTTTAATTACCTAAATAATATTTTTTCTGATTAATTTTTTTTTAAATAAAAATAAAAATAAATAATAAAATATTTTTTTAATAAAAATAAAAAAAATATTTAACAAAATAAATAAAAAATATTTAATTTTATTTAAAAATATTTAACATATATGAAATGAATTTTTTTTAATAAAAAAAAATTATTTTGTCTATTTTTTAGAAAAAAATCTATCATTTTAATAAATTATTATAAAAGATAATAAATAATTAAAAATTTATTAAATTTTAAGAAAAATCTGGACAATTTTTTAAAAATATTGAATTTTTTTTTTTTTTTTTTTAATTTTTAAGTTTAATTTAATTTTTTATATATTTTAATTTAATATATTTTATTTTATTAAATAATTAAAATTAAATAAATAAAATAATAAAAATTTAATTAATTAAATAAAAACAAAAAAAATAATAAAAAATAATAAATTTTTTTAAATAAAAATAAATGTATTTTATAAATTTTGTATTTTTTTTTATAAATTCAAAGATCTTCATAAAAACTCATAAAAACACAAAAAACGATGAACTTTCTCCATCTCTTGATGTTTTTAGGAGCAAAATAATTACTGAAACAAATCATCCCATTTTCTCTTCATCATTAAGTGATGCATGGCGCTCTCTTGTATCGCTCGAACCTAGCTAATCATCTAATGGATCAGATAACTGCCGATAAAAAAAATAAATGGCTTGCGAAAAAAACGAGACACTGCTAATTACTGCCATTATTCTTTATCTGACCATGACCCACAAAGAAAAGCTCCAAAAAAAAGGGCGAACAAATAAAAGTGAATAACATCTTTTTTCCATTAGTACGAGTCCCTCACAGTAAATTTATCGACCGACACACAAACATTTGTCATTTCCGGCCTAACTGCTATTTAATAATATCAAAAATTTGCATGAAACGAATTTTTTTTTCTCTCTCGTAATTTATCATTGATTTAATTGCGAAGCACAGTGAAAAATTTGCGCAGTATGCCGTCTGGCAAATTTGATCTGCGGTTTACCAATATTTATTTATTTATTCGATATTATTAAATATTTTAAATTTAATCTTGTAGCATATTGAAAAGTTTCAAATTGATTGCTGTGAATTAATTTTCTTATTGGTCATTGAATCCCCTTCAACGGCATTCAACAAGAAAAATGTCTCACAGGAATTCTCTCGAATTACCATTAAAATGTATTTTTATTCGAAGAATTGGATTTTTTTGCAACTCTATAACTTGCAGACACTTGTTACGTTTTTTCCTTGAAAAAGTGAAAGAAGAAAAATCAGAAAAAATTTATTGGATGAGAGAAATTTGATTCCGAAAGTGAATACGGACAATGATCGGATTTACATTGGAGAGCAATAACCTCGATTTACATAAAAAAATATTTCTGTGAATCGGAAAAATAGATTTAAAGCTGTCTTTAAAAAAAATTACTTAAAAAATGGAGGCGTCTTGTTTTTTTAATTTTTACCACATTTCGAAGAAAAAATGCGGTATTAAACTAAAAATGGAGGCGTCTTGTTTTTTTTTTTAATTTTTACCACATTTCGAAGAAAAAATGCGGTATTAAACTCGATTTTTTTTAATTAACGTTTTTTTTTTGTTTCAAGGGATATTTGTTAAACGAATAACAAATAAAAAAAATCAATTTGTATCATTCTCTCTAGCTATTTGTCATGTCAAAATTCCTTTGATCCTTTAATCGTAAAGAATTTTCAATTTATTTGATTGAAGTTTGTGCCCTTGTGACATGAATATCTGCATATGGGTCGTGTAAAATTGTGTCAACGTATTTTTTTTTGGGGATAGTTGAAATGCTAGAAATTTCGTAACGTAAGCTGGCAATGAATTCGTAAAATTTGCATCAAAGGCAACTTTAACCTCATTTTCGTTGCATATCGAGCCAAGAGAAATCATCTTCTTCGCATCGCGAACGGTAAATAATAATAATTTCTTACTTTTCGTCTTTTCTTGTGCACACTCACGAGAATTACATAACTACTATAAGAGGCAAAATAAATTTAATCCGAGCCGTTTGACCGTTTCTATTTTTAAAACGGCGTAAATTTTTCAGTTTCTTAATTTTTTTTTCTCGTTCCGAGAGCGATTTTTTGTGAGAGAAATAGTGACAAAAAATCGATGACTGGATCACTCGAAGACGAAGCGTAAGGTGTTTATTTTTAGCTAAGACGCACACGATTTTTGTTCTCCATCCGTCTCGCACAAGCAAAATCTTCATGTTTATTTAATGTTATTTATACACAAAATTGTTTCGAAAGACACAGGAATTTCATGGTCAAGCAATAAATATTTTTGCATTACGTACATTTTATTTACTTGAGGCACGGTTCAAAATAAAATGAAAAATAAATATAAAATTAATGGGATCGTTTTGTAAAATTCAACTCAAATATTTGCTGCGTTTGAAGTTTTTCGGTTATTAAATCAATCAAGATATCAAGAAAACAAGCAAAAAAAAAAAAGGGATTGCATCGCATCTGTGACCATCTCCAATAAAATTTTCCGTTTTATTTATAGATTATTTGGATCCCTTGTGGGTTGATGGTCATTCAGACAAACGAGTCGTGTCTTCAAGAAGTCATAAATCTCACGCTCACTCTCTCTCTTCTTAATCTTCTTCACCGAACATTGTCCTTCAGACAGTGAAAATGTTACGCAAGCTCATTTTTCTTCGTTCCCATTGTGTTTGGCTAAATGTGTATCGCTAGAGGGGCCCATTAACAACCATAACTGTGGAATATCCTTTTGTTAGGTATGTCTATTGAATTTCGACAGTTTTTTTTTTTCAAAAAATGAGCAAAAGAGGGAAGATATAGTGTCCCCTTATCGAATTCCTCCCCCCGAGGGAAAATGTCCTGTTTTATGGCACCATTAACCTAAAAAAGACTTATTATTGATTTTTTTTCTCTATATTATTTTCATATTTTTTTTTTATTTTTGGGAACCAAGTTTGAGACACATTTCACTCATCATCATCATCATCACCAACGAAAAAAAAGTTATTTTTTGAACCAGTCCATTTTTATGTTTTTCTTGGCTTCTATTCAAAAAAATTCACAGTAATTTTACGAAATTCTAGATTATTTTTTTTTCTTTCTTGCAACTCGTGTGATTTTTTCTCTTCATCACTTTTCAACATTTTTTTTTCTTCATTATTATTATTATTAAATTTTTAATCGACTTATATAGTGTTATGACTATTTTTAACAGATGACGCAATTTTTTTACACTTTTCTTTTTTTTATATAATTTTTTTTCACCTTTTTTTAATTTTTTTTGTAATCCAAATTTTTCGTAATAAAATTAATAAACAATTTAAAAAAAAAATAAATTATTGAAAATAAATAAATAATAATATTAAATAAATTTTCTTCAAACCTTGTTAAAAAATTATTAAATTAAAAATGAAAAAAGTTTGAGTACGAAGTTAACTAACTGATCGAAATCTGATGACTGATCCAGTTGAATTTAAAATACGTGAATTTGAATAAGAAAAGTTGATTTTTTACAAAAATTTTCTAAATGTGTGTGAAAATGTGGCGTTTTTCTTCAAAGTCGTGTGTATGAGTGAGTTGTATTTATAAATTTTTATGTTTAATCTCTTGATGGGTTTTCAACGTATGAGTTGTCTGTGTTTAACAAGTGGGATTTTTATGTGTGAAAAGTTTGCTTTTTTTTCGTATCTCAAATGTGTTTGTAAGTCATCGTGTTTTTTCATTTAAAACTTGTGTATCTAGGTAATTTTTTTTTTTTGCTTTTTTCATTCATTCGAAATTGCCTGAGAATAGTTTGTGTTAGTTTTAATGTGTTATGACAACGTGTTTGAGCTATTTTCATATGCATGAATTTGTGAAAGTGTTTGTGCAAAAGGTGTTAGAGTGTGGGAAAATAATATTTAGCAAAGTAGGGTGACCAATTTTTAATTATATGAAATATTGATATTTTTTAAAAAATAGTATTTTTGTTATTTTATTATTTTTTTAATAGATTTTTAGAACTTATTTAATATTTTTTTTCTTGTTTAAAAGATTCCAATCAAGATCTGCTGAGAAGAGCCAACATGACGAATATAAATTTGGAAATACGCAGGAGAAAATTCAATTGAATCAGGCATATCCTTCGCAAAGATCCCGAGGAAGTATGCAACAGGGCCCTTGTGTACAACCCACAAGAAAGCCACAGTAGAGGTTGCTCTAAAAACATCTGGCAACTCTTTATACTCTCAGAAGCTAGTCAGAGAGGCTGAGGGACAACTAACTAACCTCTGGGATCTGAAAGATATTGCGAATCGATGAACCAGATGGCGACAATTCGTGAACCGCTTTTGCTCAACATGAGGACAGTCTCGAATCTTTGAACAAGAGACAAGGCTTAAAGTAAAGTAAGAAAAGAAACTCTCTGGCGATAGATTTTCCGAGTTTTTCATCAGATACCGATTTTACTGTAGAACTTCACATTTTTTACCATTCTAACTCAACGGTTCGTTGGCGATCATCATATGTTTCATGAAGAAAAATGATCTACTCGACATGACAATCAATTCCAGTGAGAAAAATTTTCAAAATGTTGACCAAAACTTCAAAATTTGAATGTTAATTTTTTTTCAATTTTTTTTACACTTGGATTGTTTGTCATCTCGAGTATAATTTTTTTCTCCATGAAACATATGATCACCAACGAACCTTTGACTTGGAAAGGTACAAAATGTGAAATTCAAGTCCTTCTTTGTCAATTTTTTTCTGATGTAAAACTCGGAAAATTAATCGCCAGAGAGTTTCGTTAAAACCAAAGTTTTTTTACGTTCAGGTTAGAAAATTTCTTAGATTTAAAATTTAACTTAACTTAACTTAAAATTTCTTAGACCCATAAATAATTTTTAAAATATTTCACATCACCCAATATCAGCATTTAATCGAAAAAAAATGGCATGAGATTTTTTGATGGTATTGTGTTGGTTAAGTCTAAAATAGTCCAAATAAAAACCTAAATTTAAAATTCTAGAAAGAGCTTAAGTGTTTCTATACATTTTTTGTAAGTTCAGGTATGTCAAAGAGGAACTTGAAAACACCCAAAGCCACTAAAATATATCATAAATCTCATTCCAAAATTATAAATTTAGTTTATTTTTGGACTAGTTTAGGGGTAACTAACACAAATCCATCAAAAAATCTCATATCATATATTTTTTTCGATAAAATGATGAAATCAAGTTATGTGATTTGACTCTACTGAGATTGTCAGTACTTTGTTTCGTTTGAAAATCGACGTAAGTAGTCAAATAAGTACCAAAGAGAATAAATAAAAAATATTCTGTTAGATATTCCTTTGTCCGATGTTTAGAAGGCTTTGTTCATAAACATCAATGGCGCTTACATAAAGCCTTTGTCGTCATTTGAAAACTAAACTTTTAAGGTCATGTGATTCTGCTGCAATAGTTCAAAGTTGTTTCTTCAGTTACAATAACCTTTGAATGTTTTTCTGAGCCTTTTATCTCTCATCTTTATTCGTCTTTGCGTTACTTTGAGTTCAATGGGAAAGAGTCTTTTGATGAAAATAACAACAGCGAAACATTGAAGGTTTTCTTTCTAAAAAAAAAAGATAAATTTTCATGACCTTGAGTTCTTTTGACTTACCTTGACTTCTTAGCTTATAAACTTACCTTGAGAATTTTTTTCAACACCTGAAACGAAAAAAAAAATTATTAAAATTTTATGAATTAAAAAAAAATTGGCATCCTACTGCAAAAATTTGCCATTTAAATAAAGCCAAAAATTTTCATTCACTTTTTCACAACAAAATTTGCATATTTTCCAAAAAAACAGTAAAAAAAATGTTTTAACTTTATTAACATAAGAAACCTTGTCAAAAAGTTTAAATTCGATTTTCGTTAACAAAACAAGCTTTCATAATAGTCTCAAGTCATTAATTCCATTAATAAAGCTTACCGTTATGGCTCTGTCATAATATAATTAAACGTGCAGGCAAGATCAAATGAGGGACAATTCCCCTCCTGAAGTGTAGGCGAAATTTATATATATATTTTTTTTCTCAATTTCGCTGTAAACACATTATTTTTTCCTCGAAAAATGGCAGAATGTGAATTTATCGCGATGTGGGATGAGGGCCCCTCGAGTTGTAAAAACACAGCGAAACGCGATTGTTTTAAAAAGGTCAACAATATTTGTTTATTTATACAAATATTTTTTTTATCGATAATTTTTTTTATTATTTATTTTTCTGACCAGATGTGCGCTAAATGTCAGAAAAAAAAGATGAAAACAAGCGTCATGGGCCACCGACGCGGTAAGGATTAATTTCTGCGTCATTATTAATTGTTTTTGGGTTTTTGTTGTTGTTATGGTCGCCAATCAATAAAATTTTAGGAAATTTTTAATTAAAAACGCACGTATAGTAAATATTTCTATGCAAAAAAAAATAAATAAAATTTTCCTTCAATAGAAAAAATTGGGAAATAATAAAAAAAATTTCTCCATGACAAAAAATTTTCATGTCGATCACAAAGGAAGCGAAATCTCTGTCAGATTTTTATTATGAATTTTTTTTTTAAATTTAGATATTTTTTTTTCGCTCAAGTCGTGCGTAATTGAGTTTTCTTCGGAATAAATAAACAAAACACACAGTGTGGTGTGTTGCTTTTCTATAATTAGATTTATGATCAGAAGATCAACTATCGCGAGTCGTATGAGAAATTTTGTTTCCAAAAAAAAAGTGAACGCAGTAGATGTTTTCGAGACATTCTTGGAAATGTTATGCAAATTAATGGCTTGAGATGGAAATGACGGAGGTAGTGGCGTCGTCGTTATTTGTTTCTATAGCGCTGTTTCGGCAATAAAGTAAGATTTTTATGTTCATTCATAAAAATGCCTTTGAGATAATTCGTTTTTTTTTTCAAGCATTTTTTTTATTATTCGTTGCTTTTATTTTTTCTGGTTGTATCTTGTGGCAAAAAAAAAGCAAAAAGGCAGAAACTGTCTGACCTCGCATTTGATATGGGTTTGAAATTTGTCTGTTAAAATTTGTTGTGTTCTGTTAATGTATTTTATTGGTTTCGTTTTTTATTTTTTTTTTCCTCTTCTTATCTCCAAAATATTTTCTCTCTCTTAGAGGGGAGAAAAGCATGGAGGCGCCTTGTGGTTTTTTCTTTTGAAAGACCTCCCGTCGATTTTTTCCATAATTTTTGGTAAAAAAAATTTTTGAACTGAATGCCAAAAAATAAAAAAAAAATTAATTCGTTTCAAGGATAACAATTTTCGAGCTTATGAACGGCATTTTCTAATAATAATAAATTTTTTAACTGCTCTGCTCTACTGCCGAGATAACTGTCATGTTACCCTTGACTCACATTTAATTTAATTTCACTTTTCATTTGGCTTGTATGTTATTCTTAGAATTGTGAGTGCGCGTGAGATAGCACAGATTAAATTATTCGGTGATAAAGTGGATTAGTGCTGTAAGGATGAACGCCCAAGAAAATGCACTTTGACGGCGTAATTAGTCAAAGGAGCTTTCGTTGAAGCGGGTGATAAAGTGAGAGACTGTAATTAGTCTGGACAATTTATAATCATAATGATGGGCGGGATAATTATATGCATCGGTGTCTGTCAAGTGAATAATGTCTGGGTCATGATGGAAAGATGTTATTATAATAATTATCTAGTTCGAAAGATGAGTTTTTGAAAAAATTGACCGAATTTTTAGAAATTTTCTCATAGAAAATCGATTTTTTGTAATTTTTTTATATTTAGACTGGTTTAAAAATTAAAAAAATATTTCGACTTCATACTGCTTCAAGACTCTAGAAAAAATAAAAAATAATTTTAGAGTTTAGAACAAGATTTTTTTTTTAAATTTCTCATTTTTTAACAGATTTTTGTTTAATTTTTATCAATTTTTTTTATTTATTTTTACAAAATTGAATGTTTTCACTAAAAACTTAAAATATGCATTGGGACGATATGAATAGGAGTAAAAATTTCAAAACGTCATCTGAAAAGAAATTTGTAAATGTGTTTTGGGTCAAATTTTTAAAATATACATTGGACCAAAAATCCTGAATTCCCATTAAATAATATTAAAATGTCAACTGGGGCAAAAAATGCTTAATGTGCTTTGGGTCAAAAGTGGTTTAAATGTGCATTGGGTGGTTTAGTTTAATATTTTTATTCAAAAGTATATGAATTTCTGTTAGAAAAAAATTTAAAATTTACAAGAAAAAAATTAAAAATATTTTTGAATAATTTTTGCCTGAATTTTGAGTTTTTGTTAATTTTTTTTTTAATTTTAACTTGCGGTTTTTTTTATTTTATTTTAAATAATATTTTTAAAAAAATATTCAATTTTTCATTTATAAGAATATTTTTTTTGAATTCTGAGAAAAATATTTTTTTTTGAATTCTAAGAAAAATATTTTTTTTGAATTCTAAGAAAAATATTTTTTTTTATTATGAAAAATATTTATATTTATTTTATATTTTTTTTTATGATTTATTTCGTTAATTTATTTGATTGATTTTTTTCAATTTATTTTTTTTATTATTTTTATTTTTTTATTTAATTAATTTTTATTATTTTTTTATTTATTTATTTAAATTATTGAATCTGGTCAATTCTTTCAAAAATCCGCAATTTATATTATACCTAATTATTAAAATCTGATATTCAATAGAGTCAATTCTAAAATTAAATTACTTAACCCATTGATACATTGATATTTTGCCTATTCATCGCCTCTCTTACGGTTCATTTATTGCACTTTATAAGACTCCTTATCCAATTTCACAATATAACCATAATAATTTAACACACAAAACTTTCTCTATTTGCCTTTTTCTTGTGCATTTTCCTACCAATTTTACATCAACAACCATTACAAGTGAAGTTTTCAAGCGTTTCTCACACAAACTTTCTCTCATCCCCCTCTCCACAAAACTCTTGAGAACAAACTAGAGTATCAGGTGAAAAAAATTGCAACAAACAAACATCGCGTTAGTACCTTGATAATAATAAAAATCTCTGTTCCACATAGCGATTCAAATAAATTCCCATAAAATTTCATGTACTTTCTAACGGGATTTTTGTAGTGTTTTTCCCATGTGTCTGTGGAGTACATAGTTTAAAAATTTATTCAAGAACATGCAAGCTCGTAAGTTATCTGATGAATCTTTAATGCCTGGAATGAGAATTTCTGCTATTATTATTATTATAGCATTACACAAGTGTTTATACAGCGCGAAGAAAGGAAAGAAATAACAAGCTCTGAATAAGTGAGAAAAGTGTGGGTAGCTTTCATCATGATGCACTTGATGACGCATGCTGGCGGTGATTCATGATGCTGAAAAAAGTAATTCAATTCGCTGGAACAAAAATAATTTATTTGTGTAAGTATTTTTGTTTTTTTTTGCGATTTAAAAAAAAATGAACCAAAGTTCAATGAGAAAAACGTTCCCTTGAGATATTTTGTAATAATAACCAATGAGAAAAATTCTATAATAATTTTCTTGTTCATCGTGTCACATTGATCAATGGCGCAGTTGTTAGATATTATTTTTTTTTCTCAAAAGTTGTCGCACACTAAAAAGGTGTTGTGACCATGAAAAATGAAACAACGACTTACCCTTGAATGATAAGTTATTTTTGTAGACGTTTGAGCGAGATGTTTTGACCGAGCAATTTCTCATTTGCTAAAAAATCATAAAAATATGAGAACGGAAATTCGGAAAAAAAAATTTCCTTTCAAAACGTGTTTTATTATTATTTTTCTTGGACTTTGTATGAAATTGAAATCTAATGTGAACGAATTTCAATCGACAATAAAAAACGTCAAGGTCTCATCTGTTTAATTTTTTTCGCACTAAATTATTCTTTTGTGTTTTTTTTTTGTTCGTTTCAGAAACATGAAAAAATTTTGCGGTGACAGAGAAAATGGACAAAGCGTCATAACATTTTTATGTCAATGGTTACGTCCTATTTAATTTTTAAAGAGCTGTGAGTGTTTCATTTAGGTACTTGATGAATTTTGACACAACAAGAAGAAAATTTTGAAATCTCTTTGTGACTGAAAAGTAAGTTCACAAAGGTTAAAAATTTAAAACTAAAAGTTTTGTTGTGAAAAATGAATATTTTCTTAAAAGGTTTAGAATGATCCTTTAGGAGTTAAATTAAATACCTAGAGATAAATTGATCAACTTCAGTTGAAACTTCACAGGCTTGTATGATTTAAATCAAAATCAAGAAATCAAAAAAATGATCTGATTCTTTTTAGTGACAAATCAAATCATGATTTTGATTGTCAAATCTTTGATTTAAATCATACAAGCCTGAAACTTCAAGAGGTTAAATTATTTATTTATCGTATGATATTTTTTTTTTGGAAATGAAATATACATTATACTGATTGAGCTATGTTTGATAGACAGTTTATCGCATCTTGGTTGAGTTCATGCATTTTTCGCAAATCTCCATTGAATTTTGTAATCGTACAATCTTGTAAAATGTGACTCATAGTTTGCATTGATCCACATTCACAATTTTGCGAGTCCCTTTGTGACCATTTATGCAAGAAGTAATTACACCTTCCGCAGTCAGTACGGAATCGATTTGCTTTCACCCATATCTTTCTTGGAAGGTCAAATCCACTAATTGGTCTCGTACAGTCGTCAATTAACCAACGCCTTTACAGAAATTGGCTTCAATCCATTTCTAAAATTTTCAGAATCTCAGCTACGGTTCTTTTTTGTCTTCTTAAAAATATTCTAATTTTAATTCAAATTTGCAAATGACGATATGTGACTGAATTTGTTGCTTAAAAGCAAATATTTGATCTTCAACTTCATCGATTGTTAAAATTTCGTCAATGTTCAGATTTGTGTCGTTGAAACTCGTCAATATTCTCGACAAGAAACCATTTTTGCTTTTGAAACTCAAACCAAGAAAAGCATTTTTGACTCCAATCGTGCTCAAAATTTACTGAGATCTTTTAGAAACTCTTTGGAACCTTCTGGGAGAGCTGAGTGAATTCTAAATGTACCTGTTTGAGATGACAGATTAAAAATTAAGAGTATCAATTTACTGAAAAAACTTACCTGGTCCAATATTGATCGCTCTTTAAATCGAAGAATCTCTTCTCAGTTGTCTAGTTGATTTACATCAAGGCATCTGAAACTTTTTAAAATATTATTTGAAGAAATTTAACTTACATTTTCATGCTTTTGAATCAACAATTTCTACTTGGTAATTTTTTCCATTAGTTCCATTACCCTAACTTTTTCTTCTCTTTTTGTGTCATCGTGTCATAAAAATGCATTAAATCTCTTTTCTCTCCGAACTTATCACACAAATTGTCACTTTTATGAATTTAACACTCTTGAAAAGTCAATAACAATAACACTAAAGGAGGTAATGACTCGACTGTTGCCTCTTTCTCTAAATTGAGTAACAATGACATTGCACTACGATGAACTGATTTAATTTAATTTTCAAGTGAAATATTTAATTGATGTATTGGATTTTCCATTTTCAGTGAAGCGCATTCATCAATATTCAATTAAATTCAAATATTTGGAGTATTTCATCAATCCTTTTAACACTCTGCATCATGCATTTTCCAATCAAAATTTTCATTCGACTAATTGATTCCTAGAAATTGCATAAAAATTCATATCATATCATGTTTGGGATGAAATTCGTGAATTGCAGTGAAATTTTAATATGATGGATTAAAATTTACAACAAAAAAATATTTCAACGCACATTCAAACATGTTTTTGTTAACAAAAATGCTTTAGAGTTAAAAATAGAACGAGAAAAAAAACAGATGTGTGCTAAACAAATTCGTTTTTCTCGCGAAAAAACACATCAATAGACACCAACACGCACAGACAAAAATGTTTCAAAGTCACAACTAACGACTTTTTTAATGTTCAAATTTTAGCTAAAAATAAAAAAAAAATCTTTCAAACTTTTCTTGCTGTTTGTTTGTCTCTCTGTAACCTGTTCTTTGTTTGTTCGTGCATGGAAAGAAAATTGACTGAAAATAAATAAAATAACAATAAATTCGAAAAAAATAACCGTAAAAGAACATCATAAAATTTATTTGAGACAAAAAACAAAGACTTTAACGATTTTCCTTATAAATAGCTGCAATTATTTTTGGCAATAAATATGAACGTGAAATTTGTCAAAAATCGTTTCTAAATCTGTAAAAATGCACTAAAAAAGAACAAATGTCGAAATAAATTACTTTGTTGTCACTTGCACTTGCAGTAAATAAAGAAACGTACGATTATTAGGAAATCGTGTAAAATCTAAGAAATCTTTATTTGTTTAGCGTCATAAATTTGTTCAGCTCTTATGAAGCGATTTGCAGTTGGCACGGGAAAATTTCTTGTGTAACGTGACACAATAAGGTTCATTGTTGTTCAGGATTCAATTGACGTAATTCCACGTAATTCAGATCAATTGATTGAAACTTTGTTCTTGTGAACAACTTTTGTATTGTGAAAAGTTTGTGATTCGCAATTTTATTACAAAATTTCTTATTTTTTGATTAAAAAAAAATTAAAAATAAAAAAAAAATTTTTGATTCATAAAATTCGGAAAAAATCAATAAAAAATTTAAAAATTTGTGAATATAAAATGCTGAATTTTTATTGGATGACAAAATGTTCTATCACTAAAAATCAATTAAGTTGAACGTTACACAACACTTGGAGTAACTGTCAATCATCAAGTCTCCGTTTTCCTCTAAACTTTCGCATTTTCCTTAAATAATATTAACAAATCACGAGAAAAAGGAGATGAAAAAACAGCAATTTTTCATTTTTAAATTACTTTCGCAAATTAAAGGAAAAGCAAAGAATAAAAATAAAGGACAGAAATAAAAAATGACAGCTGACACACACAATGAAATTGATAAATCACGACCTTCGAACGGAGACACATCATTAAGGGACGACGACAAGATTACATAATAATAACATTTTCTCGTGTTTTTAATTGTGTCGCTCGAGAAGAACTCATTCCGTGTCGTCACTTCAATTATTATCTTTACGAAGGCTTGGGACAGCGACAAGTAATTAGCTTTCATTGCCCGTTAGTTCTTATGATTTAAAGAAGCATGTAACTAGGATAAAAGTGTTTTGAGGAAAAGTAGTTTTTTTTTTAATTTTTTTGCTTGGTTTGAATTAATTGGATTATGATATGAGCCTGAAAAAAAAAATCATTAAATTATATTTTTAACTTACCTTAAAAAAAATCCGTTAAGCTGAATTTCAGAAGATGATCAATTTCGATCAACGATCAAAATTTTTAAATTAATTTTCACGCAATGTGTTTCTCTCTCATTATTTGAACGAAACTCTCTTGAGTAAAATTAACGCTAAAATGTGATCAACATTGCGATCTTGATACGTTAAGTGAATATTTTCATTTCCTCTAAAATTTTTTCTTAAATAATGGACATTTGCCTTAAAGTGCGTTCTAAAATTTTGCCCTAATGCACATTTTAAAAAATTGTCCCAGTGCACATTTTAAAATTTTGTCTCAATGCCAATTCTAAAATTTTGATGCAATATAAAATTTCAGATTTCTGTAAAAAATTCACAAAATATCAAATTCTTAAATTTTTCCCCAGTGCACATTCCAATTTTTTTTCGAAATTGTACCAATGCAATGCACAATCTAAATTTTTTTTCAAAGCTTATGCAAAGTTTTTCATATAGATGAAAATTAATTCCAGTTTTGTAAATCACAAAATTCACTTCCTCTATAGATTTTTTTCCTATCACAATCGCTTTTAAATATCGATACTTTTGCTTTCTTTCACATCGACTGGATCTTCTCATTGACGAGTTGCAATATAAAATTTCAGATTTCTGTTAAAAATTCACAAAATATCAAATTCTTAATTTTTTTCCCAGTGCACATTCCAAATTTTTTTTTTCGAAATTGTCCCAATGCACAATCTAAATTTTTTTTTCAAAGCTTATGCAAAGTTTTTCATAGATGAAAATTTATTCCAGTTTTGTAAATCACAAAATTCACTTCCTCTATAGTTTTTTTCCTATCACAATCGCTTTAAAATATCGACACTTTTGCTTTATTAGATCAGTCGACGCTTCACATCTTTGCACTATTGACTAACTGTGATTTCTCCTCCAAACATGGAAGTCACTCTAATTATTTTCGGAATAGCAACTGCTGTTCTAATCGCTTTTTTCCTGCCAAAATTCATCAAACGGCGCCAGTTTGTCAACACGGTCAATCGCATTCCGGGCCCCAAATCTTACCCAATTATCGGTACCATGTGGGACTTTATTGGAGCAAATCGTGAGGATATTTTCGACCTCAAGAGAAAATATTCGAAACAGTTTGACGGCATCTATCGCCTCTGGACCGTAGGCTTCGCTGACATCAAACTCGAACGCCCGGAATACATCGAGCAACTCCTCAAATCTCCCGTGAATATTGCAAAGAGCCCGTATTACGAAATGGAATTGAAAAAGTGGTTGGGAAATGGACTTTTAACGTCGTTCGGTCAAAAGTGGTTTTCACACCGAAAACTCATCTCTTCATCGTTGCATATGAGCGTGTTGGAGGGATTTATCGAGGTTTTTGTCGAAAAAAGTCAGATTATGGTGGAAAAGTTGGCGGAATTCGGAGATACGGGAAAAGTAGTTGATGTGTTTGACCACGTGCTAAATTGTGCGTTAGATATCATTTGCGGTGAGAAATGACCTTCAAATGACCTTTTCAGGCAATTGCTATAAAAAGGCATAATTTTTTTTGTAGAAACTTCAATGGGAGTTCATTTGAGCGAAGATGAAAGAATTAAATACATAACCGCTATTCAAGAGTAAGATTTTTTTTTTAATTTTTGAAACTTAAATTTAAACTTAAAATTTTTTCAATTTTTTTAACCCAAAAAATTTTTTCAAAATTTTTTTAAATCTGAAAAAATAAAAAAAAAATAATTTTTTATGGAATTTTTTAAATTTTTACAGGATTCTTGCTGTAAATACGCAACGATTTTTGAATCCCTTTTTGCACAACGAATGGATTTTCGCACTCACGAGTTATGGAGCCCGAAGTCGTAAAGCACTCAAAACCCTTCACGACTTCACGGACAAAGTCATTGAGGAAAGAATGGAGATGCGAAAGCAAATTTCCACAGATGAGGCAGATTTTGAACACGTTTTCGGAAAAAAACATCGCAAAGCATTTTTGGATCTCTTTTTGGACGAATTCAACAAAGGAGAATTTTTCACAAAAACCGACGTCAAAAACGAAGTTGATGCCTTTATGTTTGCCGGACACGACACTACAGCAATTACTACTGCAAACGCTCTTTATTTTATCGGTCTGTATCCGGAAGTGCAAGAAAAACTTTACCAAGAGCAACTTGAAGTCTTTGGAAACTTTGAGGAACTTCCAACGATGAAGACTTTGAACGAACTTCAGTACATGGATCGCGTCATGAAGGAATGCATCCGTTTAATTCCCACAGTAACGCAGGTTTCGCGTCGCGTTTCCGAAGAATTTGAAGTTGCCGGTTATACAATTCCCGTGGGAGCGACTGTTTCTATTGGAATCTATGCATGCAGTCATGACGAGAGATATTTTCCGGATCCAGGTAAGATAAAATATTGATAAATAAATAAAAAAAATTCTGAAAAAAAAAATTTTTTTTTCACAGAAAAGTTTGATCCCGATAGATTTTTGCCGGAAAACAAGGAAAAACTTCATCCGTTCTCGTTTATTCCTTTTAGTGCTGGCGTTCGTAACTGCATTGGACAAAAATACGCACAACTCAAAGAAAAAATGCTTTTGTTGATGATGATTCGCAACTTTAAATTCACGTCAGTTGATTCGCGTGAAAACATGAAATACGCTGGTGACATTCTCTCTAAGCCCATTTATGGTGTCAAGCTACTTTTGGAGAAGCGTCATTGAAGTGTCAGTATTTTTCCGCAGTATTTACGCATAAATACGAGAGTTAAAGTCAATACAATATTTTAATTTTTTTAAATAAATTTTTCGGTTAATTCTTTTAAAAGTAAGTGAAATTAAGTTTTCAAGGTCAAAAGTTCAAGAAAATTAATTTAAAAAAAAAAAATTCATAGTGAAAATATTTAGCAAAAAATTTTTAAAGCCTAAATTTAAAAATAATCAAAATTAAGAAATAATTTTTTTAAGAATCTTAATATTTAGTCTGAAAATTAGAAAAAAATATCTTCAAAAATTTGAAAAAATTATTTAATATTGTAAGATCAAAACTTTGTAAAAACATACATATCTTGCCTGAGGTATCTGAAAACATCATGTGCACACTTTACTACTACAAGCAATCGAAATGGACTGATATCATGAAACTTTTTGATGAATTGAGGTTATTCAAATTAAATTACTTTAGATTTTGGGATATACTTGTGAATATTTTAAATTCTTCTATTAATTTTAATTTATTTTTAAAGTTAATTAATTAAATTAAATTAAATGTGATTAAATTAAATTTAATTAATTTAATTTTTTTTTTCAATTTAATTCAATTCATTATAATTTTTTTTGTTTTTAAATTTTAATAAATTTTAAATGAGCTTTAACTAAAAGCTAAAAAAGGAAAAAAAAAATTAAATTAATTTAATTCATTTTTATTTATTTTTTAATTAATTTAATAATTAATTTAATTTAATATTTTTTTTTTACAAAATTCGTGATTCAAATTCTTTAAAAAAATTATTTCAAACTTGAAAGAAAATGGAAAAAATCTTTAAAGAATTTCGTATTTTTTTCAATATTTTAATGACAAAAAAAATTGTTTGATCTTACCACAATTTCATTACGAATTATTTGCATCCAAATTGCTTCTTATTTATTTCAATTTCGCATATTTTTTCGTGTCTCTAGAGCAAACCTGTTGACATAAATTTTCTACTGTTTATTTATTTTTCATCAAATTATCCGTTTTATTTAAATGATTTTCCTCGTATCGAACGCCGTAAGGAAACACGCGATACAACAAGGCATCGAACAAATACATTCTCTCCGGCGTCACATAATGAAACGTCACCGGTCGATGTGAGCAACATTCAAATCCGAGTCCAACATATTGAAACGACCTCTCGTAAAACCAAAAACTCTCATGTTGATCTGTAGTAAGATGAAATTCCGGTCGTTCAACGGCAAATCTCAAGCGACCCCGATCATCTCTCGTATCTTCCATTTGCACCCCTAAATTGCGAAAACAAATGCCCAGAGCGACATCTTCCGGCTTCAATTCGTCGGCTGGAGGACAAATTTCGGGATTCGTAAATCCATCGATGCGCAACGTACGCAAGGCGGCACGTGACATGACGTAACCCGAACCACCGGAATGATAAAAAACATTTTCATTCGGATTTTTGAGAAGACATCCGAAGACGAGGAGTTTCGTCGGGGAATGGGGCAGCAAAAAATGACGCAAGTTTTCGACAATGACGAAGGTATCGTCGTCTGCTTTGAAGAACCAGTCAAAGTTGTCGATGTAACGGTCATGAATAACACGCAAGGCATGCGTTGTCTTGGTCCATAAATATTCATAGCCCTCCGTGATATTCAGCGGCAACACTTCGGCGTCTTCTACGGTGCCTGCGACGACGTCATTTTCCACCTGGGTGGTCACATATATCGTCTTGTCACAGCGTTTGCCCCACGTGCGTTGGATATGAATTGCCTTTTCACGGAAATTTTTCGGGTATGTCTCAATCCAACACAGAACTTTTACCTCCTTCGTGGCGTAATCAGCGGCACGTGTGTCAAGCAGGACATTCGACTGTAATTTGATGCTACTGTAACTGATAAGAAAACGAAATTTATGTATGAATTGAACCTAATTGAAGATTTTTTTATTGTATTTGACGACGAAAATATGATTTTTTTGAAAAAAAAACAGAAAAAAAATGTTTTCATGTAAATCGAAAAAATTTTAACATTTTTTAAATAATTTATTAATTTTAAATAATTAACTAAAAAATAATTAATAATTAAATTAATTATTATTTAATTTAATTGAATTACCTAATATATTTTTTTAACTTAAGACTTAAATTTTTATTTTTTTTAAATTAATTTAAATTTTTAGATAAATTAATAGATAAATTAAAAAAATTAAATAAATTTAATTAAAAAAAATAAATTATTTTTTAAATAACATTTAATAGAATTATTAAATTAAAAAAAAATAGAAATTTAAGTCCTAAGTTAAAAAAATATATTAGGTAATTAAATTTATTTAAATTTTTTTATTTAATTCAAATTTTTTAAATAAATTAAAAAAAAAATCAAAAAAATTAAAATTAGTAAAAATATTTTAAATTTAATAAATAATTAATTTTTTTTTTGTTTTTAAAAATTTTCTTCAAATATTTTTTTATTTAATTTTTTTTTTATCTAATTTATTTTTATTTTTTTTTATTTAATTTATTTTTATTTTTTTTTATTTAATTTTTTTTTATTTGATATTTTTTTTTGACTTCAAGGTTATTAAACTCACTCCATGACATCGTAGTACGACGATTGAAAGGCATTCATGTCTGTAATCACTATCTGAATTATCTTTATCGCAACTGATATGCCAAACGCGACGACAAACAAAATTATTTGGTAATTTTTCACCGAAATTTTGCTCATTTGAAACATCATTCCTTCGCGAACTCGTTTCTTCAAGTGATAATGCGTGAAAAAAAAACTTTTTTATCATTCCAAGTCGCGTCGTTTCCCAGCTGTTACAATATTATTTTAATGCAAAAGTAAACTAGAAGACAAATAAACGGAAAAACTGCACAATTTCCGTCGAATCGAATGTGCATCTATCAGTTGATAATCTAGCGTGACGCCAAACTGACACGTTACAATGCGACTGAAACGAACGGTAATAATTGACGTTTTGTACGTGATTGCCGGCTACGTCATCGGAAGAGTTTTTATGTGGGGATTATTGAAATTCCTGCCGTATCATTGGGATGGCACTGTCGAACTGGATTACGTTCATCCATTAGTGATGGATGGCTTGGATGATTATTCACGAGCATATGACATCAAGAAACGCGTTCGGATTCTGTGCTGGGCCATTGTCGATGATGCTGACGATATGCGAGAAAATTTCCGACATGCGGCCGTTACTTGGGCACAAAAGTGCACGGAAACCATTTATTTGAGTGTTGGTAAGGAAATTGAAGTGCATTGAAATATTTTTATTTTATTTTATTTTATTTTTAGATGACCTCGATTCGCATCCAGAAATTGGAGGAAATGAAGATAAAATTTTAAAAGGATTGCATTTGCTCAGTGCAAGGAAGGATTTGCGACAATTTGATTGGATTTTAAAATTTTATGCAAATGTGTAAGTTTTTGTTTGCTTTGAACACTTTTTAATTAATTCTTAATTGTTTTTCTCCGTAATTAAACTCGATGATTGACAATTAAGGCAATTGAAAATTTTAACACTTTGATAACCAATTTGAATTAAAAAGTTCTCAATGAGTTCTTTCTCTATGAAAATAATCGTTATTTGGAAAAATTAAATTTTCGATAACTTTATGTAGTTTTATAAAAAAAAAAATAATATCAAGAATATTTAGAAAAAGAAGATTTTTCGCCTTAAAAATCTCGAAGAAAAATTAAAAAAAGTAAAAATATCTCTTATAACTTGATTTTTTGTGTTTAAATTCTAAAATAATAAAATAAAAATTAAATAAAAAATAAGAGGCGGATAATTGTCGTAGATCATCGTACAAAAAAAAAAAAAATAAAATAATTTGAAAATTTTTTAAATTTAAATTTTTTTAAATTCCAATATTAAAAAATTAATTTAAATTATTTAAAAAATATTCAGTAAATATTTTTCTTAATTAAAATTTTGTCTTTTAATATTCAGTAAAAATTCTTAAATTCAGTTGATTTTTTTTTTCAATTTTCCATAGTTTTAAAAATGTTATTTTTTTAAATTTTTTATGAAGAATTTTCAAAATTATAAAAAAAAAATATTTTATTATTTTTTTAATTTAAAAAATAATAAAATTAAAAAAATAATAAAATAAAATAATAAAATATTTTTTTTATAATTTCTTTTTAAAAAATTAAAAAAAAAATATTTTTTTTAATTAAAATAATTAATTTAAAAATAGAAAAATTAGGGCAGAGAAAATTCGATATATTTTAAAATGTGCGAAATTCATAAAATAAATTATTTAATTAAATTAAAAATTATTTTTAAAAGAAAAATTGAAAATTTCTTAAAAAATGTATAAAATTGACTTAATTTAGGATTTTTTTCCATTATTTTTGGGATGAAAAATTAAAAACCCTTTGAAATTCTATTTTTTTTTTGTAAAATAAATTTAAGTTTTCTGAATTATTTTTTTTTTTCAAAAGCGAAAAGTCTCTCGAATGTTAAACTCATTATATTTTTTTCCTCTTTCTAGTTATGTTGTAATGGAAAACTTGCGTCATTCACTTCTGCCATTCACAGCAACAAGTGCAATTCCTTTCGTTCACGCCACTTATGCAGCAAAAATGTCAACGACACAAAAACCAATTTTAATATTTAACGTTGCGGCCGTCGATCGACTGCTGGGAAATTATGCACCCTGTCAAACGACAAATTACCCTTTTGACATGGAAAATTGTTTGGCATTCAATAACGTGACATCAATCACATTTAATAACGTGTCCAATTATGCAGATAACGGACGCTTTAAAGAAGTAAGTTGAACGGACCCGTCTCGTCGTTCGATTAATTTTCGGTCCATTAATTCGTGTCTATCATTTTTTTTTTAGGTAAAACATTGTTGTCAACACGAGACACTTTATTTTTATAATGTCAAGCCGTATGACCTGTACGTGTTCGAGTATTTTCTATATGGGGCACGAGTTGTAGGAAATTCTCCCGATTTTAGGTGACGATCGGGAAATTGATGGTGTTCGGGTGACAAATGATGATGGATTAACGTTTTTTTTTCGTTAAAAGAAAATTTTTATTTTTTTTTTTGTTAAGTAAACTATTCGTAAAGCACAATTTGTTCTATTCTACATGTCGTTGCAAGCTGATGGCAAAAGAAAAAAAAATAGGTCAATGCTTAAATAATTTTGTGAGTTGCTCAGGGGACTTTTGACGAATTTACTTTTTATGCTCTGGCGGTGCCAGAGATGCCTCGTGCTCGATTTCGACTTGTTTCAGTGTCACGGGCAGTGGAGTTGGGGGCTCACTCGGGTCCTTGGGGTTTCTTCGGAAGGCGGAAATCTTTTTGCACCATGCTGGATAGTCGACCATGGGAGAGCCCATGCTGCCAAAGTTGCATTCCGTGCCTTTTTGGTAAACAACTTCTTCGAGTGCCTTAAAAGCTTCCTTTTCCGTCATGCGTTCGCCTTTGGAAATGAGATCCGTGAGCAAGACGTCTTCGTTAATGAGGCCACTGTCGATTTTCTTGTCCCACAATTGGAAAGTTGATCGTAGGTCTTCTTCGGTATCCAAATCGCAGGTTTTTAGCAACATCATTTTCGCGAATTGTTCAAAGTTAAGGGGACCGTTACCCTGCGAAAAAGGAGAAAAATGTTTGAAATCAGTTTCTTGTGAGTTTTGAATTTTGCTTTAACTTCTCATTTTATCTTTCTTAATTTTTTTCTTTAAAAAATTAATATTTTTAATTAAAATTATTAATTAAATTAAAATTATTTGAAAAAAAAAAATAAATTAAAAAAAAAATATTTTTTTTTGAGATTTTGAAAGAATCATGGAAAAAATTAAAATTTTTTTATTTAATAGTTAATAAAAACCAAAAATTAATTATTTAAAAATTATTTTTAAATATTTTTTTTTAAATTTTTTAATATTTTTTTTTTATTTATTTGATAAATTTTTTTTTAATAATTTTTTTTAATACTAAAAAAAACAAACAAAAAAATATCAATTTAATTTTAATTAGAAATTAATTTATTTTTTAAAAAATTTTAATTTTTTTATTATTTTTTTAATTTAAAAAATATAATTTTATTATTCAAAAAAATAAACTTTAATTATTTAATTTAAATAAAAATTAAATTTTTAAAAATTATTCAAAAAAATTTTTTAATATTTTTTCAATTTTTTTTAAATTTCCTTTAAAAAAAATGTTTTTCAGCAATTAATTAAAATAATATTTTTTTTTTCAAAATTTTTTTATGAAAAATCATGAAAAATCTCACCTCTTCAATCATTCCAGCGATAGTTTCGTCATCTTGACTCGATCCCATGCTCAAGAACAATCCCTTCAAATCTTCAAAATCGATCAAGCCATCATGATTCAAGTCAATGACGTTAAACGCTTCTCTCAATTCAAGCAATTTTTCCATTTCCAAGTAACCGAGAGCACTTTCGTCGCCTTGCTCGACCTCCTCTGGCGGCTTATAAACATTGTCATCCATTTCCACGACCCATTTCATCCGTGGCTCCTTTTTTGACTTCTTTTCCTTTGCTGGAGCGGGCGCTTCTGGCTGTTGTTCCTCAACTGCGACAGGTTCTTCATCGGTGGCCTTTAAACACAAATTAATCACAGACTCATCAAAAAGGGAAATAAAAATTAACAAGTACTAAATCATAAAAGTTAAACGTTTTTCTCCCCTCCAACACGTTAAAATGTGACATAATTTAAACAGATGAAAATATTTCATCGCGAAATAAATATCGGACTGGACAAGTGTCATATATGCGACGACGTACATAATTATTATTACATATTATTTATTTCTTGTCGCGAGCGACGCAACAAAGTTAAAAATAATTTTCCAGTCTACCACGCTCATGGTAAAAATAGCAAACATTTTCACGACAAATTGATACTTTTTTTCACTTTGAAGAAATTATTGAATTATTTTTTTGACCACCCGAAAATTGGATTTTGAGAAAATGTAATTAATTTAATTATTTTTTTTATGTGATGTCTTCGTTAATGTCAAAAAATTTCGGTGAAGTTGATATGATTTAAGTAAGGCCAGTGCAAATAATTGAAAATATTTTCTTACAAATTAATTTTTTAAAAAAATCAGAAAAAATTAAAATAAATTACACAAACTTAAAATAATTAAATAAAAAAATATGAAAAATAAATTAAATTTAACCAAAAAATAAATATTTATTTTTTTTATCTTATGAATTTCTGTAAGAAAATCCACAGAAAATTCTTGATTTTCGAATTCACAAAAAAAAAAAAAAAATAAATAAATAAATAAAAATAATATTGAAAATTAATTTAAATGAAATTAATTTTTTATTAATATCTTTGTTAAAATATTTTTTTATGTTCAATGAAAATTTATTTAATTTTCTCTTTAGAACTTTTGTAAGAAAATCCATGAAAAATTCTCGATTTTTGAATTTTTAAAATATTTTTTATAAATAGCCAAAAATTTAATTAAAGCAAAAAAAAAATTGAAAATTATTAAATAAAAAAATTAAAATAAATAAATTAATTAAAAATAAATAAATAAATAATTTAATAAATAATACAAATTTAAATAAAAAATAAATAAAATTTTAAAAAGGATAAAAATATTTTTTTAAATTTTTTAATGAAAATTATTTTAATTATTTGTACTAATTTTTGAACTTTTCTTCCCCTTTTAGAATAAAGATATTTTTAGATTTTTTTTATAATTGCATTAGCCTAAGTTGAAACGAAAAATCCCTTTAATTAGAAATGTTGATGCCAGATTACGTCAATGCTTAACTTTTCGTTTATTTCTATTAAAAAGCATTGTATTTGCCGTTCAAAGCCACGTAAACACACAAAGATAAGCACATAAGAATGTTTATGTGGTAAAAGTTAATGAACCAAAGCACGTTTGTGGCACAATTTAATGACTAGACGCCTCCACCTCAGCACGTTCCATTATCTTTTACCACAAAAAAAAACGCGATGTCTTAATAATCATCATTATTACCATGGTAGATAATTCTTTTACAATTTTTTTGTCTTTCTTCTTTGTTTGCACAGCACCCTCAAATTTTTTTACGTATTTTTTTCACTGTTTCGTCTACAAAAGAAACAAAAAAAAAGTTTTTTAAAAATATTTTTCTTCACTTTTAATCATCATCATTTTTTTTTGTCCTTTTTTTAGGCGTTTCTTGATTTTTTTTTGTTGTACGTTTGTTTAACTCACCAACTTTTAATTGAGATGCAGAAAATTATCTCGGAGGAAATTAAAAGTTTTCCGTCCTAATTAAACTGTAATCAACTACTCAATAAACGATCAACAGTTGCTGGATTTTATTTATATACCCACCAATACAAACGCACGCCTAAATATCATCATCATCCAAAAATTTTTGTAGTAAAAAAAAATTATTAAATTTTTTTCGTGTTTACTCTTTTTTTTCTCGCTGGATAATTATTTCGAGTATTTTCCGAGCCAATTTTCGGCCAAATATTGTCACAACTCGCACATTTACAAGGTTCGATGTCTTTGCATGCGGAAAAATTATTTGTTGACGGACAAGTGTGATGCTGCTAAAATTTATTTTTTGATGCAAATAATAAATTGAAAGTCTGGGCAAAAAAATCAATCAATATTCAACAGTAAACAACAACAAAAAATGTCAATTAATTTTAAAAAATTGGTCATTTTTTGCAATTTTTTGTCTATTTCATGACAAAAGTGATACTGGAAAAATATTTTATACGGAAAAAAACTTTATTGACAATGAATTTAAACGGAACATGTAACAATTTATGCAATTTGCCTCCCGCAGGCGATGAATACTAATAAATGTTTATGATTTTCAGGAAATATTTGAAACATTCGCAATTTAATATTTTGATGCGTTATTTATGATGAAAATGTAAATTGTCGGAATATTAATAATTTAATATACTGAAAATGCTTTGCCGGAAAAGTTCAAATTACTCAACAGGGAAAATTTGTTTATTCAGTTTTTTAAATAAAATAAAAAAATTATTTGATATGAAAATACCTATGTACCAATCAGTGATCAAAAATTTCAATTAACAAAAAATAATTTAATTTTTTTAGCTTTTAAAATTAAAAATTTTTTTTTACAATTTTACGAATTTTAATTTATTTTTTTCAATTATATTATAATTCTAATAACATTATTTTTTTATAAATTTTAATGTTGATTTTTCTCATAAACTTTTTTTTAAGTTAAATATTTTTGTGATTAGAATTTAGTTTTTTTTCTACTTTTTAGGCTTTTTGGTCATGAAATTAGATATTTTTTTTAAATTTCCTTTAAAAGTTTTAAAAAACTAAATTAAAAAAAAAAGTTTTAAAAATGTTTAATTTCTCAAGAAGAAAATAATAATAATAATTTGCTTTGATAAAAAATTAAATTTTAAACTAGGCCGGCTTTTTAACTATTATGAATCATACTTTTTATGGCTTTTTAATCGTTCATATAATAACGATGAATCATCGCATTCATAATGTTCATAATTTTGGAGCGTACTAAAAAATTGCAAAGATCTTCTTCTTTAAAAGAATTGATTAAAAATTAGTTACTTTTTATAAACAAAAAGTAAAAAAAAAATGATTTTTTATTATTTTTATTGAAAAATGTTAAATTTAATTTAAAATATTTTTATACCTAAATAAATTTCCTTTTTTTTTAAACCTAAAATTTTTTCAATAGTAATTTTTAAAATCTTTAATAAAAAATAAAAGTAAAAAAATGAGTTTTAATTTTTTTTTCTAAAGTAAAAAAAAATTAATAATAATTTGCTTTAAAATTGGAAAATATAAAAAATTTTTAAATTTTTTGAAAAAAAAACTAAAGGTTGATTTTTTTTTTTAATTAAACAATTTTGTGAAAATTCTAAGCGTTAAAAATTGCAAAGGAAATATTATTTTTTTTAATAAAAAAAAATTAATTTATTTTTAACAATTGAAAAAAAAAATTAATAAAAAGAATCGCGTTAAAGAATGAAATTCATGTTAAATTGAAAAAAATCATTTGCAATGATGAATCACATTATGAATATTTCAAATTCTCTCGTATACACGTACAAATTCAAATTTCGGGTATGAACCGAGGTAATATGAATTCATGAGTAATTTTCGGTATTCATATTTTTTATGAACCGGCCTAGATTTTAAACTGATATTAAATATTTAAAAATTATAAATAAAAAAAAATAAAATTTGAAAAAAATAATTAATATTTTAAATTGACTTTTTATTTTTTTAACAAAGTATAAAAAAAATATTTTATTTAATTTAATTTAATTAAATTTTAATTGTATAATTTAATTTTTCCGAAAATCTTAAAGAGGATAATTAAAAATTGTATTGAAAATAAAATTTTAAAAATTATTGAACCTGAATACTGTTTTAAAAATGTTGATGAATATTAATTTTTGGTACCTAATAAATTGTATTTTATTTTATTTTTTTTTGAATGAATTCTAATTAAAAAAAATGTAAATTTTTCAAAAAATTTTTACAATAATTAAAAGTAAATTTTTGAAAGATTTTTTTTTTAAATTTTAAATTAAATTCTTTGAAAATTAATTAATTAATTTAATAAATAAATAAAAAAAAAATAAATAAAAAATAAAATTAAATAAGGTAATAAAATTTTAATTAATTAATTTAATTAAATTTTATTTAAATTTTATTACCTTTAATTTAATTGATTTATTACCTTTAATTGATTTTATTACTTTTGATTAATTTATTATTACCTTTAATTTATCTTTTCTTTAATTTAATTAATTAAAATTTTATTACCATAATTTTTTTTTTCATTTTTTTCCTAACTTACGAATTTTAAAATTTTAAAGAGAAAATATTGCTAAATTATCATCCATTAATTTTAAAGAAAAAATTCAGCATTTTTTGACGAAATTTTTATTTTTAATTATTTTATTTAAGCACAAATAAGTCATTTCTATCAAAAATATCCCAAAGAAAAAATGCACAAAAAAAATTCCATAATAAAATAATGCATTTTACCTCATAAAGCCCAATCAATAAAACCACATATGTCAGAAGAAAAAAAAACCACATAAAAGCCCAACGAATATAATTCTGTAAAAAAACCAAAATATTTGTTGTAAATTCACTTTTTGCTGACAAACAAACCAACCGGCAATTTTTTCACTTGTTTAACTTTTTCAGCATGTTCGAGCGTACAAACTTCGTGTTGACCTTTAAAACTAACCGACCGACGTTACAAACAATTGTCGAATTTTCAGCAAGTTCAGTGTCGTCTCGTACTCCGGAGGAAAATCTTAAACTTTTAAATTCTCCAATTTCACGTCACAAATTCTAATTCTAATTTTTATTTTGAAACGTCATCATTATTTAACGACCTTATCGATTTTTTTTGTTTAAACAAGTGTTTCTCGCGCCCGAACATGAATTCATCATCGTGACAAAAATTTTTAGTCTCATTTCATAAATCCGTAAATAAAAATGTCCAGCACGATTCGCTTGAAGCGAAATCCGATATTGCTTTGTTGCATCCCAGTTTTGCTATTTATCGTATTTGCGGCGTTGTATCACGAGGAAATTTTTGACGCACCAAGCGGAAAACGGAGAATTTTGCAGGCTGAGCTTCATGAACGGATAAAAGTGACAAATAATGCCACGTTAAAGCATCTGCCAGTATTTCAGGGGGGCGTCCCGAAGCGAATTGTCATTTTTACGAACGAATTTTCAAAGTACGAGTACCTGGAGGAGATTTTGCTGACGATTCCCGGCGTGTTTATTCACAAAGTGGTGTCGAGTGACGCGTTAACTGATGCCGCGGATGATCGAGATTGGTCTTTGCAGTCGAACGAGTTCCGGAATGTGCTGATAAAAGAGACGTTGGAGCGGAAAATCTTACCTTTGTTGCATTGCAAGCGCACCGAAACGCACGAATTGGTCGGTTCGAGCAGCATTTTGAGCGAAGAAATGCTGGAATATTGCAACAAAAATCCCGTAATTTGTTCCTCGGAGTATTTCCAGCGGAAATTATGCGAAATGTCGACGTTGCAGGTTTTGGTACTGAAGAATTTCGACTTTAACATTGCTCTGGAGCTGCAAAAATTCAAATATTTGCATTTGGTTTACATGATTCGAGATCCTCGAGCAATCGCACTTGAACAAATTTCCCTAAAATCGGGTTCATGTCCGAATTTTACGAATTGTTTCGACCTTCAGCGATTATGTCGCGCGATGAAACAGAGTGAAAGTGCCGTAAAAGCTTTTGTAAAGGTCCCGCGACGCTTTCACAACTTCAATGTGGTAAGGATTGAGGATTTGGCGTACAATATGATGGCAGAAATGCAACTTTTGTTCGATCAATGGGACATTCAACATACTTTAGAGACATGGACTGTGATGAGCGAACTGAAGCCCAAAATTGACGACATGGCGTTTAATTGGCCCAAAGGTCAAACGTTCAAAGATATCCAAGAGATGCAGGAAATTTGCGAATCTGAGCTCAAATTTTTCGCTTATCGCATAATTTTGGCGGAAAATGAGCTTGAAATGGATTTACGGACAGTTAACGATCTCCCATCCCGACTCATGGAAATCGGAACGGAACATTTACTTCCTCACTAAAATTTTTATTCTCTGTAAAAAAATCAAATTTTTTAAAAAATAATGCCATAAAATAAAATTATTGTCCCATTTCGCGTTTCAATTGGCTCAACTTGGTCAGGCAGGCGTCACGCCATTCGCGACGTTTCTGCAAATCCTCCAACGGGCACATTTGCTCGAGTTGTCGTGCCACTTCCTTCGCCTGCGGTCCCTCCATTTTCGGGGTTTTGCCCATTGTTTCGCTCACGGCGTAAATTGTCTTGGCGTAGCGTTCGCAATACGAAGTCATGCCCTCGGCATTCAAGTGAGCCGTTTCCATGGGTCCCAAGAAGGCATAACGCATTCCAAGGCCTTCGGACATGACAGTGTCGATATCTTTCACATCCAGGATGCCGTCGGCAATGAGACGCCAAGCTTCGTTCAAGATTACGTACTGGATGCGGTTCAGAGCGAAGCCCTCGATTTCGCGAGAAAGGGAGACGGGCTTTTGACCAATTTCTTGCATGAGGGCGCGAGTGACTTTCACGTGTTCTGGGTCGGTCCAGGGAGCGGGAACGATTTCGACGAGGGGAACGTAGTATGGGGGGTTGACGGGATGCGAGACGAGAACCTGTGTGAAGAGAAAAATGTGTTAATTTAATAGATAGATGATTTTTTTTAGTAGAAAATTAACTTTTAGATAACTCTCGAAAAAAAAATTTTAGTTCTCAAAATAAACTTTCAGCTCTCGAAAAAAAAATTTTAGCTCTTGAAATGAACTTTCAGCTCTTGAAAAAAAATTGTTAGCTCTCAAATTGAACTTTCAGCTCTTGAAAAAAAAATTGTTAGCTCTTGAAATGAACTTTTAGCTCTCGAAAAAAATTGTTAGCTCTTGAAATGAACTTTCAGCTCTTGAAAAAAAAAATTGTTAGCTCTTGAAATGAACTTTCAGCTCTTGAAAAAAAAAGTTAGCTCTCGAATTGAACTTTCAGCTCTTGAAAAAAAATTGTTAGCTCTTGAAATGAACTTTCAGCTCTTGAAAAAAAAAATTGTTAGCTCTTGAAATAAACTTTCAGCTCTTGAAAAAAAATTTTTAGCTCTTGAAATGAACTTTCAGCTCTTGAAAAAAAATTGTTAGCTCTTGAAATGAACTTTCAGCTCTTGAAAAAAAATTGTTAGCTCTCAAATTGAACTTTCAGCTCTCGAAAAAAAATTTTTAGCTCTTGAAATGAACTTTCAGCTCTTGAAAAAAAAATTTTTAGCTTTTGAAATGAACTTTCAGCTCTTGAAAAAAAAAATTGTTAGCTCTCAAATTGAACTTTCAGCTCTTGAAAAAAATTGTTAGCTCTTGAAATGCACTTTCAGAGAAAATTTCAACTATATGTCTCAAAATAAATCAAACCTACCTGTGATCGATGTTTCATTCCTTCACTAAACAACGACGGCATAAAAGTACTCGTACTCGACGATAAAATGGTCTTATCACCAACCACTTCATCAATTTGTTTGTACAACTTCTTCTTCAGATCCAAGACTTCGGGGACACATTCTTGCACAAACATCGCATCTTTTACGGCATCCTTGAGGTCTGAGCATCCCTTGATACAGCTAAATTGCTCTTTAGCCGACAACTTTCCACGCAATAATCCGCGCGATTCCAAACTATTTAACTCGTCTTCAGTCAATTTGAGAGCTGTGGCAACTTGTTCCGGCACACAATCAAAAATTGTCACTTGATATCCGACAGTAGCGAACAACATTGCCCAACTACGTCCAATTAAGCCGCTAAATTCGGGGGAAATTATTAAATTGAATCGAATTAAAAGCTAAAAGCTCCTCACCTTCCAACAATTCCAATTTTTTCCTTCTTCATTTTTGAGGCCATTTTTCGACACGTAATTGACGCTAACTCGGGAACGAGACTAATAAAACAAATTATTTATTTACCGAGGGAATAAAAGTTAATATTTGATGTGAATGAACAGAACCGGACGAGACAACGCAAAACAACAAACTGAACTCCCGTAGAAGCGCGTTACGTCGTTATAAGCTGTTTATATTCGCTTTATCACCAATTAATGAATTTTAAATTGCTCCATACACACACACAGAAAGGCATGATGATATCTGCTTCGATGATAATATTGAATAAATAAACCTCTCTTCATCACTTCACGCGTCTGTCTTCTCGCAAAGTTGTTATATCACTTTGTAAACAGAAAATGAATTATTTTGTTATTGTTGCTCATTTTTTACGTGAGGCGAATAAGTTTTGATGCCATTTTTTTTTTATAGAGAAACCTTTTTCTCCGGATATGTCTCTTAAAAAAAGGACAAAAATCAGTGTCGGGGCGTTAACCTCATGACGATAATGTAAGGCGCGTGTAAAATCTTTAATTAATGTCTTCCGCTCCCGTTCCCATTTTGCTGCTCATTGCTCAATTACTTAATTTTAATTGGCTCTAAAACATAAAGCAAATATTGATGGAGTTGGATTGTGCTTTTTTGATAAGCAATTCGCAAATTATGAAGATTAAATTCACATAATTAGCGATTGTTCGCTACTGAGAATTTAGAAAAATAAATTAAATTCAAAAGTTTTATTATGAACTTAAAATTTATTTAAATTTTATGATTTTATTTAAAATTCTAAATAAAAATTCTAATTAAAATTCTAAAAAATACAAAAAAAATTAGAAGAAAGGTTTTAAAAAGAATATTGTTTAAAATTTTAAAAATTTAATTTTTTCAGTTTTTAATTAATCAGTATTTTGTTCAATTTTTAATTTTTTTAATCAAATGATTTTAATAAATTAGAAAACAAAATTAAATTAATTATATTAAACAAAATTAATTATTTAAATAAATTAAATGCTTAATTAAATTAAATAATTTCCATCGATATTTTTGTATCTTTAGAATAAAAAAAAAATAATTTGGAAAAATTGAATAATTTTAAAAATCAATTATAACATAAAAATCTTTATTCTTAATTTTTTTTTATTTAATTCAGATTTTTTTTAATAATTTCATTTATAAAATTAATTAATTTAGTTTTTTAAAAAAATATTTTTTTTAATTTTATTTATTTATTTATTATTTATTATTATTATTATTTTAAATAAATTAATTAATTTTTTTTAATTGAAATTACAAAAAAAAAAATCTGAGTGAAATAAAATAAATTACGAATTATTTAAGATATTTTTTTATTTTTAATTCTTGTAAAATTCGAAAACTTTACTAATTAAATTTAAAAAAAAAAATAAATTTATGTTTATTTGCATTTTTTCATAATTGAGATAATGAGACAAAATCAATGCAAAATAATTTAAATCCCGATCATGAAAATAAATTTCATGAGAAGTAAAATTGTTTGAATTTCTAAGTAAAATTAAATAAAAAAATTCATAAGAAATTAAAAAGTCCCAAAAAATAAATCGCTCGCAGCGAAAAAAAAATTCTCAAGTAGAAACAAAATTTCATTCAGAATTTTCACATTTTATGAACACCTCTTGGCTATTATTAGAAAATCATCACAACTTTATTCAACATTTCAAATATTAGTTTAACGAATGAAGAGAGCATTTAAGTTGCATTGGAGAGGGAACGATAACAAAAGCAACAAAAACAAACTTGAATTATTTTTTTTTTCTAGATTTTATGAAGGTTATCTCACACTTATCTCGCATTTTTGTGATTATTACGATTATTACGGTGATAATATTGCTCACACACACAATTTTTTTTTTACCTTTGACAATAAATATAAAACACGAATAAATTTTTTTAACACTTTGTCACTTCCAAGTTGATGAAATGAAGATTTTTTGCTCTAAATAACAAAAAGAAAGGCGAGTTGTTGAGACAATCAGCTGTTCGTGTTCGTACAAATACAAACATGCGCAGAGTGAATTTTTGTGTTGTTATGATTATTATACGAACCGGTGTATTTTACTATAAATCAAGCAGATTGTTTACATTGTTCGTACACGTTCTGTGTTGTTATTTTTTTTTTATGATTGGTGTCATACGAACGTGATCTGTGATAAGAAGAATAATGTTATCACAAATCGTTTGGCATGCATATGTGTGAGTAAGTGCGTGAAATCTCTTGCATACATCTCGGAACATATTGGTTCGTTATCAGACGTCATTCGGGCGTGCACGGAATAACAAAAGATGAGGTAAAAACACAAAAGGAATAATAAATGAGAGAAAAGGTACAAGACGTCTCCATTTAATTTTTCCGGGAGCAGAGAAAAAAAAAGCTAAAAGGGAATTTGTTCACACTTCCGTGAATATTATATGCATGATTTAATATTGAGGTGTAATTTACTGGTTTTGTGGTTCGCACGTGCCGCAATGCAATCTACTTGTAATCCATTCCTCGGGAAATAATTTGCGGAAGAGAAAATTAAATGAAGTGGATCTGATAGTAGTTGGAGTATGTGGTTGATGAATGATTTTTACATTGAATTGACGTAAAAAGGAATCAGCTGAATAAATTGAATAGTTTTTCGCATGTGACTTAGCATAACGTGTTTTGAAGGTTCTACATTTTTGTTCTCTTCATTTTAATTTTTTTTTTCAGTTTCAATCCCAAAATTTCTCATTTTCGAACACCTCATTTTAATTTTTTTTTGCATTTTTAATCCAAAATTTTCTCATTTTCGAACTCCTCATTTTATTTTTTTTTTTCATTTTTAATCCAAAGTTTTCTCATTTTCGAACTCCTCATTTTAATTTTTTTTTTTGCATTTTTAATCCAAAATTTTCTCATTTTCGAACTCCTCATTTTAATTTTTTTTTTGCATTTTTAATCTAAAATTTTCTCATTTTCGAACTCCTCATTTTAATTTTTATTTTGCATTTTTAATCCAAAAATTTCTCATTTTCATTTTTTAATTTTTTTTTTGCAAATCCTCATTTTCGAACTTTTTAAATTTTTTTTTTGCAATTTTAATCCCAAAATTTCTCATTTTCGAACTCCTCATTTTATTTTTTTTTTGCATTTTTAATCCCAAAGTTTCCTCATTTTCGAACTCCTCATTTTATTTTTTTTTTGCATTTTTAATCTCAAAGTATCCTCGTTTTCGAACTCCTCATTTTAATTTTTTTTGAATTTTAAATCCAAAAATTTCTCATTTTCGAGCTCTTCATTTTAATTTTTTTTTTTGCATTTTTAATCCAAAATTTTCTCATTTTCGAACTCCTCATTTTAATTTTTTTTTTTTGCATTTTTAATCCCAAAATTTCTCATTTTCGAACTCCTCATTTTAATTTTTTTTTGCATTTTTAATACCAAATTTTCTCATTTTCGAACTCCTCAATTAATTTTTTTAAGTTCTTTGAAGGGTTTTGACATTTTTGTACTCCTCATTTCAAAGCATTTGTCGTTCATAAATGACAGCGTTAAAAAATCATGAATCTTTTTAGTACTCCTTATCATTACTGACATAATTTGAGATCGTTTGAGATACTTGAACACATTTTTGTACTCCTCACAGAAACAAAACCGTTTTTTAATGAAAATGCGGTAGAAAAAATTGTCAAATTATGTTGATTTATTATTTTTTTGTGATATAAAAAAGGTGAGGCAAGTAATGAGATGAATATTCAATTTGTCAACGTCTCAAACTTGTTTACGAGTGGTTTCATCTTAAACTTATTATTAATAAAAGAAGAAGAAAACTTATTACGGGAAAAATTGAAAAACTTTTTTTTATGTGGGTTTCGCCCCTAAGCTATCAATACGCTTGCTCTATTTATATAAATTAATTTGCGTGATTACAACTGCGACCATCGACCTTGATCATCGAGCGTCTTTCGGAATGGTAAATAATGTCGCGTGCTTAAATCAAACTGACATTTCCATTTTCCCAAAGGTATATGACGACGACGACGAACAATCACGATTAAAAATAGTTCTTGCCACTTTCGTTTTACTTTTGATTTTCGTGCATGGCTTTGCTTTCGTGAATGACGAAGGTGACGGATTACCTGTCAAGACACCTTTTATAAATGAACCAAATTTCATTCATAAATTTTGGTCTTTCCAATTGTTTGCGAACAATTTCATTGAGGAGAAGAAATTTGGACCTGCGCAGAAGATTTCTCCTCCGCAGCTGATGTTTTGCTGGTAAAACTTTCACTTTTTATGCTTTGTAATTTTCCCCTTTATTTAGACTGGAAGAAGATATTTTCGCGCCATTCTCTCGCTCTCACTGGAGAAAATGTAAAGCCACAGACATTGTAACAGCGAAAATTGTTACGCGGGACATTCAACCTTTTCGTTTTGATTCAACTTTCCTCTTCAGTAGTAGTTTGGTAGAGTTACGGTTCAGACGTCAAAAGTATCCTTAAAAAGTAAAAGTTTCTGAGTCAAAAGTAAATAAATAAATTTAATAAAAATAAAAAAAAAATTGGTTAGTGAAAATTCATGATGTTCCTTTAAATCTAAAAAAAAAAATAAAAATAAATAAAAATGAAATAAAATACAAAAGAAAAAAATAAAATAATACTTAATTGGCTTTTACAAAGAATTATAAAATTAAAGTGTAAAGTGCACTAATTACAACGATAATAAGATTATTCAAAAGCGGATAAAGAAAATTATTAATTTTTGATAGAAAAAAATAAATCGACAGTTAATGAAAAAATAATTGATATTATTATAAAAGAATTAAAAGGATATGCAAGAAATTTTTTATTAATTATAAAAAAAAAATATCAATGAATATTTTAATAGAATTTAAAAATTGATAGAAAAAAAAGTTGTGTACTAAAAAAAATATAAAAAAGTGATTTTCTCAAAAAAATAAATATTTAACGAATATTGAAAAAGTGTATACTATAAAAATTATTTTTGTGCAAAATTAATTGAATAAAATTAAAAAAAAAACTTTCAGAGGTAATTCAATATTTTTTTTTTAAATAGCGTTGACCATCGTTAATTAATAATTACGTAAATAATCAACATTGTCATTTTTAAAGGAAAATATTAAATTTCGTTAAAATTAACTTACTTATCGAATTACGTCATTTTTCAATTAATATTAATTCATGTAATTAAAATGAGGTAATTCAATGAAAATTGCATTGTTTTTGACCTTTAAATTAAAAAAACTAATTAAAATTAATTAATTAAAAAATAACGAATTTCGGATAAATTTTATCAAAAAATTCTGAAAAATTAAATATAATTATATTTTTAAAATAATTTTTATTTTTTTTTTCAATTATTTTAACTTTTTAATTTTAAATATTTTTTTTGAACTATTTTAAAATGCAATAAATAAGATAAATACCAAAACTGCAAAAAAATGTATGAAAAAACAACTAAACGAAAGTTTAATCCCTTGACTTGTATTTTTATCAAGAAACATCCTTTCTAATTTATCTTCTACACGAAATATCTTCAAATATTTATTCTACTTGACTGTCAACTTTCATGAAAATTTTCCGTTTTCCCAAGAAACTGAAATCCACATCCAGACCACTTAAGAAAATATTCTCATCATGTCATTTTGTTCCTTCTGTACATTGGGACATCTCTTGGTATAAATGCAAAATAATGCAGATTAAATATTTATATGGAAAAATTTCCGTCAACTGTAGTTTGTTCCATTTGTTATTATAAGACAAATTATGTTGCTTCATGCGAAATGGTTAAACATTGCTTCATCTTAAAAAAAAATAATAATGAAAAAAAACCTTAGAAGTATCAGTTTATTTTCCATGTCGTGAAGCACACTTTTTTCTCATCTAAAAAACTGTTTATGATGAAATTGCATATTACGAAGTTGCTCAAGATGAAAAAGTATATTCTTTTTTCTTTGTAAAATTTAAATTACAATAAATTGCAATATTTCCCGAGAGATACTTTTTTAGCGGGTAAAGAAAAATGCAGAAAAATTGAAAAATATACGTTACGCATCACTTTGAATGCAAGTTTTTCATTTACATTAAATACAATGCCGAAAATAAAGTGATGAAAAATTCAATTCGAATCACGTTCGATTGTACCCTCCGGCAAAGTCATTTATTTGTTCGACTGATAATGATGCGTTTGTCCTTTGGATCACCTTTGGCGATAGAATTGTCTACAACGAGTTGCTTGACAGGAAACCAAAGTAGAACAAAAGCGAGAATTGATCGTTATTTATTGCATGTCACATATCTACGAGAAAAAGTTTTTGCAGAACATCCAAAATTAAAATAAACTTCAGAACTGTCTGTCAGACAGCACGAAAGTGACTGGAAAAGTTAATAATAACATTGTGTCAGAGATTACGCATGAATTGATATATTGGAGTTTCAACAGTCAGAGTCGCACACCGAAAGCGAGAGATAATGTTATTGAAAGCAATTGTTGGAAGGAGGAGACAAAGAGAAATAGGATAAGTTGTTATAAATAAAATATGTTTGTTAGATAGTTTGAATTTAATGAAGCATGTGATTTACGATATTTCTCTTTGACTTTTAGGCGTTGTTCATACATAAAGTTTGATAAAATCTTACTTGAAGTTTACAATCGGGTAATCGTGATGTTTGAGATTCCCTTTGGAATTTTTATTAAAAAATTTTCTATTTTTTTATAATTTTTAGAAAAATCAAAATTTGGAAAAATTTTCTTTAAAAATTTGGAAGGACTTATTTCGAAAACCCGCAGGACAAAAACCAAACAAGATTAGGCAGGACAAGGAAAGATCATAAGAAGCTAATTTTAAGAGATATAATGAAATTAAATATAGTTTACAAAAAGTGAATGAACTTCAAAAGGTCGAAACATATAACCAAAGAAAACCTTCAAAGGAGACATGAAGTAAATTATTAAATCCGCGAATGATTTCTACATTTTCAGAAGGAGACACATAGATGTGATCGATGCAAATGCAAAACCTAAACTAGAAGCACTGAAACTAGATCTTATCGGTGATGAAAATAATACCGAATACATGAAAACCAACTATGTGAAGGTCCTTGTATGAAGTGAAGCACACTCATAGATGTAATTGTCTAAAACTATCTTGAATTCGCCTATTGAGTCGTGGCAGCACATACCAAAATGATAAAAAAAGGCCAGAAGTGAGTTACCTCTATTTCACGTCTCTCGAAAAAGTCAAGTCAAATTGACAAAGACGGTTTTAAACACCTGAAAAACTTTGCGAAGAACGAAAACTCGACGCGTGGGAGTCATTTTTTTTATTGAAACATCGCCATTTTCGCTAATGAACAGAGAGCCAACCCCATTACATCATATCTTTGGAACGTAACTGTTCCAGAGATAAATCAGCTTTAGTCGGCAAAAAGCAACCTGATGATGTGCATGTGCACGAGACTAGTTGTTGTGTTAAAGTAAAAAGTAAATGTTTTTAAGAGAAATTGATAAGGTGTTTTGTGTTTTAATCCGACTGAAAAACTTCAAATATTAAAAAATTTCTCGAGCCTAAAAAATAAATTGATAAGTCAAGTCAAGTTAAAAAGAAATAAAATTAAAAGTTAAGCTCAAATTAAATAAAAAATTAAATTAAAATTAAAATTATGTGGCATTATAACGCTATAAGTATAGTATAAAATTACGATTAAGTGCTAAACTAATTAATTTCTTAAAACATCATCTCAAAACTCATCTTTAAGTTTTCAATGGTTACAATGTACAAGAAGGAAAATTGTCAATATTTGATTTATTTTTTAGGATGATTCAACAATCGTTTTGAAAAAATAGACAACTTACATCTAGTTTGCTATCTATAAGACACTTATTAGGCTAGTTGTATTGTATAAGGGTCTGAAATCTTTGAACGTGAGACTCTCAGAACAATATTACGTATCCAAATACCGACAATTATTCAATTCAAAGATCATAAAAATTTTCGACGTCATCAATGAATGACGCCTTAAACACTTGACACAAACAAAGAAGTCTGTTTCTTATTAAGTTTTAGTTCATCCTTTGTTTTAAATTAGGAATATGAAAGTAGAACTGCAGAAAAATGAATTATTTCTCTTATTCTAGTTAAGTGTTTTTGACAGCTTTTAACTTTCTTTTTTTCTTTAATTAGTCTTTGTTTTGAATTACCAAAGTTGCTTTGTTTACCCTTACTGTTTACCTCAACACATAAAAAGGTTGTGAAAAAGGTAAAAAGTTCACATGGTTCAAACATCAGAGGTCACCAAAGTTTTAATAGTTCGGAAAATCTTTTTAAATGTTTTTCTTCCTCTTTTTTTCTGTGTTTCTCAAATTATCCTCAATCATCATTCTCATAAATTTTTCATCCTGGTCGAGGGACTTTTTTGTCTGTTTTTTTTCGATTTCTCTCTCGCCTCATGAAAAATTCAGTTCAACGCGAATGATAAAAAAAAGTACAAAAAATCAACATTTTTATTGCCTTGAAAGACGATCGGCTCAACTCGACATGACGTTTGTTTGCTTGTTTGCACACAGGTTCCAACACGAATTAGAGATTATCATAGGAATAGCATGTTGACTGATGATGAACTTGTGTGGAGATAAGATGATAATAAAAAAAAGAAAAGTTTGTTCTTCTTTCGGTTTTTGTGATGCATACTAAAATTTATTTGTCAGCAGAAATTTATGTTTGTGTGTGTGGGAGAGAGAGAAAAACAGACAAAACATTCGTCAGACAACAAAAAACGACGAAGGAAGTCAAAAAAGTGAGCAAACAATCATAAATAGGAAATTGGCAACAAAAAAAAAATGTAAAAAATGATCGAAAAAGTAAAGTAGCGGATGCAATAAAAATGAGATTGTTGATTAAGTAGCTTGAGTTCAATGAAAAGTTCTTTGTGAAATTTGAAGATAAGAAATTTTTTTACGTTTAAAAAATACTTTTTTCTTTTATTGAATATAAAGCCGCGAATTTTTTGTATTTATCGGCTAGACTGAGAAAAAGTTTTAATTTAATAAAGTCCAAACTGCTCAATAAAAGAAAATAAATGGATATCATTCATTATTCGATGGCATTGTTCATTTATTTTTATTCAAGAACTCTATTAACCGTTATTAAGCTTTATTTATTTATTTTTTCACGAACAAATAGTAATTCGTACTAGGAACTACTGTATCGCGTTTCAATAGGTTTTTCTTTATCAAATAATGAAAAAATAAAAAAAATCACATTTTCTTACTCCTCAAATTAATCAAGGAAGTTTTTAAGATAAAAGACAAAAAAAAATTATTTCAAAGGAAATTAATGAAAGATAAAAATCAGAATTAATGTTTTAACAAGCCTTGAGGAAATATTAAGAAGATATTAAGAAAATTTTAAAAGAAAATTCAAATTTCACATTTTTGTACTCCTCATCGTATCAAAGGACTTATTGACAGACAAAAGAGACGTTTTTCCGAGAAAACAAATCAAATTCTAGAAAATCACTGAAACTTTGATACCTTATTGTAACATGAATGTTACAAAGGCACGATAAAATAACATTTATGATTATTTATTGAAGCACTTTGAGGCACCATTATGATTGCTGTTTATACCCCCTTTTCTGCGTAGCTTCCGCGCGACGAAATATAATATTTGATCGATGTGAAAGTGATAACATTGTTGCTCGATGATTGTGAAATGGCAAATATGGATTTGACGGAAATGACAAAGAAAATTTGTTTTATGTTTCAATAAAAAAAAAATGTCTTCTGAGGCGAAAAATTTACTTGGTTCGAAAAATTTTAATTGATTTTAAACACGAAACAATGTAAAAGCAAATTTTATCGAGATTTTCGTCTTCAAATATTTAACAAAGAAAAACTGTGACGCAATTCCGAAAATCAATTAAACATTCATGGCACGATTGGTGCGACAATATGTCGGAAATACCTGTTCATGAATGGAATTACAAACTTGTTCAGGAGCAGCTTTGTGCCCCAAAGTAGCTTAATATTTTCATTTTTATAAAAAAAAACTTGGCAACGACACAACATGCAAATATGCAAGCATCAAAAATAAATAATAAAACGGGAATTTTAAAATATTTTTACTGAATGAACAAAAGAAATTGCACAAAAAATACTCAAACAAAAAATTAAATGTGAATTCTGAGAATTTTCCGACACGCTAAAAAAATATCGTATTTTCAATATCGAAAGACCAAAAAATATTTTTTTCATTTTTATTGATTAAATAATTTTTACAATAAACTATTTTTGTTTTTATTTGGTTTTCGCGGGATCGAAATAATAATTTTTGTCAATTTTTTATAAATATTCAACGGAAATAGTTGAATTCGGGCGATGCATGTTACTATAACAATATAACTGTAAACCTGCAAAAATTTGTAAATGAATGATAATGCTCTTACCGCTATTTATAGGTGACAGATAAAAAAAATGTTAAATCATAAATACAGAAAGTTTTCTTTTATCGTTTTAAAAAAAAATAATTTTGGAGCAAATTTTTTTTTTATTTTATTTAGGCGATTAAATTTTATAGTTTCATTTTATCTCCTTTGAGGATTTTCATTAGGTAAAAAAATAAATATTTTTAATTTTTTTGTTTGTAATTTCGTAAAGTTTTTACATGTTTAACGTTGATTCTATACATTATTTTAATTTTTTTTTTATATTTTTTTCAAATTTGAACTTAAAAATGAAGCAAAATCTACCAAAATAAAATTTTTTTAAAAAAATTTGATCACGTGACTTTTAAAAAATTTCTTCTATATTTAATTAAGATACGTCATAATTAAAAAAATTTCTTTTGTTTTTTGTATGATTTAATCGTAAATAATAATTTTTTAAATTTTTCAGTCGAAAAATAACCTAAAATGTAAAATCTTTAATTTAATTTTTGTAAATATAATTTAAATTAAAAAAAACTAATTTCAATAATTAATTATTAATTTAATTAATACATTAAATTAATTAAAAATAAATTAAATTATAAAATTATATTTAAATTATTTTTATTAATTTTTAAAATTCAAATTAATTAAATTCAATTAATTAATTTAATTAATTAAATTATTTATAATTATTTAATTAATTTAATTATTTATTTAATTAATTTAAATAATTGATTTTTTTTAACAAATTTATAAAAAATTTCTATATTTTATTTATTACGTCTTATTTGAAAATTATTTAAGTTTAATTTAAAAAAGAATTAATAAAATTTGATTTTAATTTAATTAAAAGGCCAAAAAACTTAAAAAGTTCCATTTATTCTTAAACTGAAGCTAATGGCTTTTAAGCACTTCAAAATCAAATATAAGTTTAAGAAATAAACTTTTGCTGTTCTAATTGCTTTTATATAAAAAAAAGTTATATAATGATGATTTAATTTGACCTATTAAAATATCGCTTCAAACATTTCAATGAAATTAATTATTGTTATCGGACTTGATAAATTTCTACGATTTCAATTATTTTTTTAATGCTTTTCAGAGCACCTGAAGATTATTCAATCATTAATCTCTGGAAAAGTGGCGTAACAAATTAAATAAGTAAAAATTATTGCATAACAATTCTGAAATCCCATAAAAATTTCATCCGTAATAAAGCGTTTAATGAAAATGTCCCAAAATTTAAATAATTTCATCGCATCACTTTGAAAAATTTTCATTATCTCACAAACGTTCGGAGCTACCAAATAATTTATTTGTTTATCTATCACATTTATTGTTGTCATTTATTTTATCTGCGTTTCTCTCTCTCTCGCGCTGGTACTTTACTCATTTATTGTTATTATTTACATAACAAGTGTCGTTCATTCAAAGAAGCATCAAAAAAGAGTGAATGGAAAATATTCTGTTTTTATCATCGTTTACCATCAAACGGAATTTTTAATATTTCGTCACTTTAAAAAAAAAAGACGGGAAAAAGGAAAGGACGGAACGATAATCGTAAAATGCCTTTCAATAAAAGTGCCATTTTAGACCTAATTTGGCCTGAATTTCATCGAATAAAAGGCAAATTTATCGGAAAAAAGTCACATTGACACGTCGTTATTGTATTTTGCTCAAAAACTTTTCTTTTTTTTTTTTTGTTGCTCCCACGTTTTGTGACATTGTCACGGAGAGCAACAAAAATTGTCAAACTAAAAATGTTAGACAATAAAATTGGATGAATGACAGAAAGAAAATAACGTTCTACGAAGAATTGCGCGACTTGCGTTTTTTTCTTGCGCTCTGAAGTGACATTTTCAATAAGTTTGCCTAATTTAATGATAAAAGATTCTGAGAAAGCTCGTCAAATAAAGTTTTAATGAAAAGTCAAAAATATTTCACACTGCAGACTTTTCTTAGTATTTAGGAGAAAGTTTTGAAAAAAATACCTGAATAGTTTGAAAAAAAATCATATTTTTAATGAAAAGTGATTTTAATAGACATTTATTTAGTTTAAATTTATTTTTATATTTTCTACGAAGCCAAAAATAATTCTAAGAAGCCAGAACTCAATGAATAATTTTATTTATTTGACTAAAAGTCAATAATATTATTGAGAAGCAATAAAAAATTATTAAATTTCAATATTATTGCTAGTGGATATTTACGACAATATTAAATTTTTTATTTAAATAATTTGTGAAAAATATAAATAATTTTTGTTAAATTCTCTAAAAAAAAAAATATTTCAAAAAAATATATTAAAAAAAATAAATAAAAAAATAATATAAAAAAATGAATTTTATGAAGTTTTCAACTTCTAAAACAAATTTATATTGAAAAAAAAAAATAAAAAAAAACAAAAAATAAGTTTTTTAAAGAAAATGAAAGAAAAAAAGAAATTTTTAAAGAAATTTTTTATAATTTTAAAAGAAAATTTTTTATAATTTTTAAATAATTTTTAAATAATATTTTTATAATTTTTAAATAATTTTTTTATAATTTTTAAAGAAAATTTTTATAATTGTTAACGAAAATTTTTAAAAGAAATTTTTAAAAAAACTTTTTTTTATTTTTTTTTAGGGATTTCGGGACAAATAATTTTTTTTTGCAAATTTACTTTATTAATTTGACTTAAGTCAAACTTAAGTGACTTAACTAAAGTTAAATTTATAAGTCAAATATTTTTAACTTCATAAATTTTTCAGAAATGTTTTTTTTATTAAATATTTTCGTTGCTTTTAATTTATTTTAAATATTTTTTTAAAATAATTTTTTTGTATTAAAAATTTAAAATTAAAACAAAAAAAACATGAATTTGTTTTATGGGACTTTTTAACATGTTTCTATTGACTTATAGCTAGTTTTAATACAATAAAAATAAAATTCCGGAAAAATTAATGAAAAATTTCAAATATGGCGAGTAAAATTCCATAAAATTGCCACATAATTAAAACATTTAAATTTCCAAGTTTCAAGCTAAAATTGATCAAAATATTACATAAATATTACGTTAAACCGACTCAAAATCGCCGAAATACCAACACATAATTAACAACTTCCGAAAAATTGCTCAAATGGGAAGCCACTAATATCCGCTTTGATCGTGATAATGAAAATTCCCGTTCTTGGTCACATTATTACTCGTTGTGTTTGTTCAAAGTCTTTACGTGCTTTCCTCGCGATAATTTCCTTTTTTTTTTCCTTGCGACATGCAAATGAAACACAAAAGAAAAATTTGAGGAATTTTCGTCGTAACGCAAGAGAAAAACGTAATTTGTTATTTTTATAATGATATCTCAAAAAAGCGCGTCAAAGACGTGTAATTAAGGTATTTTTTAATTAAAATATAAATAAAATTAATTTTTGAAAATTTCTTAATTACTAACGATTTTTTTTTTTTTGAATTTCAGATTGCATTCCATCAAAACAGCGAGGGAATTTTTTTTTTCGTGTGTGATGTTTCCTGCGTGTCTAAAAATTTCCATATAAATGAAAAGAAGAAAAGAAAGGACTTTATGATTATTTTTATTAAAATACTTGCGACACGCAATTTCAGCGGTTTCATGAAATAAATAAAAGAACACGATTCGCACTAATGTTCACTTCAATCTTTTCCTCTCTCTCTCGGTTGACCTTTATCTCACTCTCACTTGGACACGTGACTCGTGCCAACAACTGTAGCGCTTTACTCTAATAGATCAATTTCCGTGACTTGCTAATAAAGCGCGACGTAACGCACACCAGATTACGACCGAGCCACGAATCTTGCTGCAAAAATAAATTACCGTCATAAAAGTGAACGCAAAAAAAGCGAAACAAACAAAATAATAAAGTAAGACAAAAAAAAAGGGAAATATGATAAATGTTTATCACTTACCGCTGTTGTTGATGAGGATGACGACGACGAGGACGTAGTGGATTTTACGTGTACGTTTATGGAAATTATTGCGAGGTAATAAAACGATATAAATATTAAAATATTTATGGGGAAAATAGAGTGAGTGTTGTTCAAATAAAAAAAAAAAACAAGAAACACACAAAAAAGTTTGGCGCAAAGCAGAGGCACTTTTGATATTTTTCTGTTTATGATTTGTGGAAATGAAATGGTTTCGTCTAATAAGCTAGGCGTCTCCATTATTACTCTTTTTTTAGGGATTTTTGGGGGAACTTTACATAATTTGGTTTTGTCACGCGAAACAATTTAGTCAAAGTTGTAAAGCAATCATGATAGCTCAAAAATGTGACAAAAGCCATAAAAAAATTGACTTAAACGTTTTTTTCTTATTTTTTAAAATTATTTTAAAATTTTTCTGACTTTTTTTGAATATTTACGGTTAAAAATAAACTGATAAAAATTTTTCTGAATTTTTCTAAATATTCACTATTCAAAATTTAAAAAAAAATATTAAATTTTACTGAATTTTTAACAATTTTTTTTAAACAAAACTTAAGATTTTTATTGAACTTCAAAAAAAAAAAATTTTTTTTCATGAGTTTTCCGAATTTTCATCGATTTTCATAATTTTTATAAATATTTTTGGCTTGTTATTTTTTTTTAATTTTAATCAAAAATGATAATTGATCAAAAATAAAATTAAAATTTTGGAAAAATTGAGAAATAAGAAAAAAAATAATTTTCCTTGAATTTTCATGAGTTTTCATCGATTTTTATAATTTTTATAAGTATTTTTGGCTTGTTATTTTTTTTTATTTCAATCAAAAATGAGAATTGATCAAAAAAAATTAGAAATTTAGAAAAAATTGAGAAAAATAAAAAAAAAATTAAAAAAAATAAAAAAAAATAGGAAAATTTAAAATATAATATTTGAAAAAAAAAAAACTAAACAAAACCAAATAAAGCAAAAACAAGTCACAATAAATCCTAGAAAATCTTTAAAGTTCGAAAAACTCATGAAAAATCTCATAAGCAGAACACATGCGGTGTTCACTAGATTTTTCGGCGTACATCACATTTTTTCTTCTGAAACACGGTTAAAAGCAAGATTTTACACTTGACTTGACTTCGTTTTAACACAAACAATATTTGAAAGACATATTTTGTTTGACGTAAATTTAATGAACTGAATTTGTTAAAAATTCAAGGACTTGCACGAAAAAAGACTTTTTACGAGTTCTTCGACTTTCTTTTGACTTTGCAGAAACTTTTACCAACATTTTACGATTCCTTTTTACTAAAAACAAGCAAAATGCAGTAAAAATATCAAATTGCCTCTTTTCTAGCATTCATAAAACAATAAACTTGACAATAAAGATGCCTTCTTGCAAGTGAATTTCGTTAAAGAAATAAAACCAAAAAAAAATGATTTAGTGAAAAATTTAAAAGAAAAATAAAAATTGGACTATATTTTACAAAAAAAAAATAAAAAAAATGTTGAAAAATAGTCTAAACACAACGACTTATCGCATTACAAATGACAACAAACAAACCATGTCATTAAATATCAATTTAGATGTGAATGCATCGTCGACTTCGGCCACCGTGATAACAACCTCCACGTCATCGGCAACAAAATTCATTCCACGCACCACGTTTCTGGACAATTTTTCGGACACGCTTATCGTGTACGGCAACGAGGTGACAAGTGTCAGTAACAGCAACACCTACAGCAGCAGTGACTTTAGTAGTTCATTTTTCGACGATTTTGCACGCGTCAACACCACAACGCTCGTGCTGGATCCCGTGCTAAATGCCACGAAAACGAATGCAACGAGTAGCGAAAATAGCTACCAAAATAGCATAATAATACCGTTGTACGCTGTGATTTTCGGGTGCTGTGTTATCGGAAACCTGCTGGTGATATTGACACTGGCACAAAACAAGCGGATGCGGACTGTGACAAATGTGTATCTATTAAATTTGGTAAGTACCGCAAATTTTCGTCCATAAATCATTGCGAAATTGGCGCGCGAAAGGAGGGTGTGTGTGTGTCCGGAATATTTAATTTGCGAGTGATTAATGAAAAGTCGCTTTAATTAATTTTTCGAAGAAAGGAGTTTTTGTCGTCGCATTATATTTTGACCTTGGGACAAGACAAAACAACTGTTTTACTGAGAATTTGAAAAACGATAACAAAATATTGACTTTCAAACCGAACTGAAAGAACATTGAACTTTTTTTTCTTGAGAAAATGTGTTTTTGACAAATGAAAATTTATTTAATATCTGATATAAAATAGATATAGTTTTTTAATTAATTCGTCTATTTGCTATATAAAGCGCCATCTGTAGTTCAAATTATAGTTTATTGATCCACAAAGCGCTCTCTGGAGTCAAAATTATATTTTTCTTATTTAAAAAAATCTTTTTTTTTCGAAAAATTTTATTTTCTTTCTTCTTAAGCGCCATCTGGAGTTAAATGTTAGCTTATTAACTCACGAAAGCGCCCTCTGGAGTTAAATTTAAACTTTTTGATTAACAAAGCGCCCTCTCGAGTAAGAAATTTATTTTTCAAAAAATTTAATTTTTAGCTCAAATTTCAATTTTTCTTGTTTAAAGCGCCATCTGTGGTTAAAATTACAAATTTCTTGATTCACAAAGTCATTCTGGAATTGAAATTTTAATTTTTTGATTCACGAAGCGCCTTCTGGAGACAAAATATTATTTTTGTTGTTTAAAAAATGCAATCTTTATCTTAAATTTAAATTTTTTTTTGAATAAAGCGCCCTCTGGAGTGAAAATTTAATTTTTTATTCAAAAAATACAATTTTTAGCTTTAATTTATAATTTTTCTTGACTAAAGCGCCATCTGTGGTTCAAATTTAATTTTCTTTGATGTACAAAGCGCCCTCTGGAGTCAAATTTTAGCCCTTTTTTTAAAGCGCCCTCTGAAGTTAAAATTTTATTTTTGTTATTTAAAAAAATTTTTTTTTTTCGAAAAATTTAATTTTCTTTTTATCTTAAGCGCCATCTGGAGTCAAAAATTTAACGTTTTGATTCACAAAGCGCCATCTGGAGTCAAAATTTTAACTTTTTGATTCACGAAGCGCCATCTGGAGTTAAAATTTTTACTTTTTGATTCAAGAAGCGCCCTCTGGAGTCAAAATTTTGACTTTTTTATTCACGAAGCGCCATCTGGAGTTAAAATTTTTACTTTTTGATTCAAGAAGCGCCCTCTGGAGTCAGACATTAACTTTTTAATTCACAAAGCGCCCTCTGAAGTCAAAATTATATTTTTCTTATTTTCAATGTTTTTTTTTATTAATTATTTTTTTTTTCAAATTTTTAAATCAATCCCTGAGTTTTCGTGAATTCATCGAAAGCTCGCGAAAAGTTTGAAATTCCGGTGACATCAACTGACTTTGGTCTTCCACGAGATTGTATCCCCACAAGAGCATTGCTTCCTCGCAATCTGCTTGAATCGCGTTTACTTCCGTCATATTTATATCTTTCATCCAATTCCGAATGACAGTCTTGGAATCACGATATGTCGCAAACATGTTGCCTTTTTGCTCGTTCGTATGTTCATTGAGAAAATTCTTTATACGATCATTGAACTCGATACCAAATTGCTTGAACATTTCTTCCGTAAAGGCATGCGGATTGCTTGCCAAGTCCTCAAAACGTACAATTTTCACGCGATTCGGATATTGCTTCATCAGGGGCTTTACATCTTCGTAATCCTGCACAAGCAAGGAACAATAAACTCCGATATTTCCGCAATCCGTTTTGGGTTTCGAGCAGAGGGATCTTCGCGAAACCTTGACAGCACGTGGATCACGTACTTGCAAAATGACATTGACATCCAGTTCGGGATCCTCAAGCAAATATTTGGCGAACTCGATGCGAGCTCGTACCAACTTCATGGTTTGCCGGGGAAATGTGTGACACAGTGCTGATCGAAAATGTGGTTTGCGACAAAGGATGCTTTGTTCCTTGCCGGTGCAGTAACGCTGGAGGTCTTTGTTGTAGTGCCAATGCAACGAAACGTTCATGTGTCGTTTGGTAGTTGATGTGTCGTAATCACACTTTAGTAGCGCCTTGACATGTGCAATCGCATGATCATCCGCACGGAGGAATTGCTTCACACCCAAATAGTTAAAGGGCTCGTAGAAATAATAAGTGCCCGGAATTGTATTAAAAATATCGCCGAGAAACGTCGATCCGCTTCGCCACGAACTGAATATGACGACGCGTTTTCGTTCGCGCAGCGGAAGCGGGAACATGTGCGAAGCATTTTCCGTCGCCAAGGCATTCATGAGACTCTGGTACATGATAATTGCCTTGGCAGCTCCCGATAAGGAATCTTCGTTACTTTGCAGCTCAAAAAGCCACTTTACGTGAGTCATTAGGTCGATATCCGTTTCGTAGCTCGAAAGACTCGCATGAAACTTGTAACGAACTATGAGATGAACACAAATTACGAAGAAAGCAAAAAGAACAATAATTGTCCAAACGCGAGTATTCCGAAAACTCATCTTTCTATAAAAACCTCCTAATTCTATTCAATTTGATTCAACACTAACGAAACTTTGACATTCGGAGACAAATTCAGCGCAAATAAAACAACTTTGTTTGAACAAATGTCACGAGTCGCTCGAATACTTTACCTTACATAACATAAAAAAAGTTTAAGTAACGTCGTTGCTTAAATAAAAAAAATCTCTTTACAAAATTTTAAATTAATAGTTTTTAGTTAGACAAAGTGCAAACAAATGAAGACAAAATTTATCTCGAGGGCATTTCGAGAACAATGTTAAAAAAAAAAAAAAATAGAGCACTTCATTTAGATACAAATAGTTTTTTTTTTCGTAGGCATGGATGACGCTACCACTAAAAATTCAATGAGAAAACTTTTTCATTTGCTGCATGACCTGAATAATATTTTTTTATGGTTCTAAAAAAGGGGCAATGAATTATTTCTTTTGTTGGGGTTTTATTTATGTTTTTCGTTAAAATTCATCCGATACTTTTGTTATGACTTCTGGTAAAATTTTACATAAAAACGAAAGACTTGACGGTGTTTGGCTTGATTTTTTTTATTAAATATTTTGTCAATTGGGCAGAGATTCATTTTCCATAAAAAAAAATCAAAATATGCACTGGGATAAAAATTTACAATGTGCATTGGGATGAAGTTTAAAAATGTGCATTGCGATGAAATTTTTTAAAAATTTCCATAGAATGATTTTGAACAACTTTTAAGTTCAAAATTTTGATATATTTACGTCAATTATTTTAAAATACATACTGGGATAAAATTTCAAATTTTCTATTAAGTAGAAATGTTAAAATGTGTACCGGGATAAAATTTCGAAATGTGTCCTTTTAGAGCTTTTTTTCAATAGTTTTTCCATGTTTTTGTCATTTTAAGAGAAAATTAATTAAAAATTTAATATTTTGTGGTTATACAAAAACCCTGAGGATCAAAAAAAAATTTAAATTTCACACTGGGTACCTGGGGACACATTTTAATATTTCTACCTGATTAACAATTAAAATTTTTGTCCCAGTACGTATTTTTCAATTGTTCTCAACCATTCTATGGATACTTTAAAAATTTCATCCCAATGCACATTTTAAAATTTTATCCCAGTGCATATTTTGATTTTTTTTAATATTGTGTAAAAATTTTAGAATATGCATTGGGACAAAAGCCTAAAAGGTATTTTTCTCCAAAAATACAAAATTCGTACTTCAAAAACATTTCAAAATGTGCACTGGGTCACATCACGTAATTTATGTTTTATTTGGCATTTCGAACAGATGGAACAAAAACTCTTCAAAATGCAATAAAAAAGATGTTAGTAAATAAAAAATATATTTGTACGTGATCGTAACTCTTTTTTTTTATTCAATCCACTCACAAATCTTATCAATTTGTCATGTGTCAGTCAGAAGAGCGATATGCAAATACGACATCGAAATCCCTGTTCGTTGAAACCTTTTCACAAATGCAAAACCTAAATTCAATCCGAATTTTCAATCTGATATGCAAAATAAAACTGATAGACAAATGTACTTGTTTCCAGCAATGTACACGTGTAAATTTGTTGCTCGCTAAAATTGAATGAATATGCTGATTTGATATTTCATCTACATTGTACTGGAATAAGAAACAACTTCCTGCATACAAATTTATCGCGCAATATTTGATTAGAAATTGTGCATTTGTTTGACAGTTTAATTAAAAGAGGAAAATATCATTAATAAAGGAAAGAAGAGAGCAATCTTCTGTAAATGTTATCGCAATCATGATCAAATAAGAGAGAAAAGGCAAAATAAATATTTTTTATTTATATAAAGCTTTATCTTGTTGCATCAAATGTAGAAATAGTTTCTTCATTTCTTTGAAAATGTTCTTCAAACAATGTTGCTATTTAATTGCAGAAAATGTAATAACAAACTATCTTTTTATTATTACATTATTCTTGGAAATTTATTGAATGAACAAATATTTACAAAAAAAAGCTAAAGAAAACATTTTATTATGAGAACATTCTACTGTAGGTCTTCCGCGAAAATTTTATGCATTTAAAATTAATAAAAAAATGAAAGCCTAAAAGGATAAATCGCACTTTTTAAAAAACTGCGAAAAACGATTTTAAAATTTTAATTGACTTTTTAACTATTTAGTAATTTTCAAGCTTAAAAAAGTAAATGCAAGGTCATCAAAAACAATTTTTGTACAGAAAAATTCTTATCATATCATTTACGAATAATTTTGGGCAATTTTCTCTTGAGAAAAAGGAAAATTCGCACAATTGTTTCAAATTTTATAAAAATGAGATTTTAAAAGTAATTTTATAATTTTTCCAAATTTTTTTATTTAAATTGACTTTTTCCGAAGTAACAAACCGTAAACAAGACAAAAACTTAAATGAAAAATTAAATTTATAAATTATGCATGTTTTTAAATATTTCATAAATCATTAAATTTAATAAAAAAAATGCTTAACCACTTGTTTCGTTAGAAAAATTACATAAAAGCTTCTAAAATTATTTTTTATCCAATCTCAGAACATATAAAATCTGACGGCTGTCAATGCTGGCGTTATATGTTGCATTTGTTGACACTCTGTGTTAGCGATATCTTTCCAGAAATAAAGGCCGTAATTTTTGATACGACAAAGCTCATCAATTTTTTTTTAGTTGAGTATTTTTGATTAAATCGATTACAATTTTTTTTTTCATGGTAAAAAATTTTAAAAACTAATAAAAAAAGAAAATTATACTGACTATTTTATATATTCATCATTCCTCCATTCCAAATACTTTGACATTTTTTTTAATTCTGTGTTGAAAAATAATTGGGTGCATTGCATTACGATTATTTTTTCCATCATAATTTTTTATGATGATGGAAAAAAAAATTTTTTTTAATTTAAAAAAAAAATTAGTTTTTTGGTGAATATTTTATGACGTTTTCCAATTTATCCTTTTTTTTTTTGTAAATTTTTGCAATTTGCAATATTGAAATAGAATTCACATTTTTTAAAACCTCTCATTATTAACACATTTTTGTCAAAAAACTGCAGTTGTGCGATTTATCATTTTAGCTTTTTCAGGTATTTTCTAAAAAAATCTATGGCGCTGAAACTTTAGATTTTTATAAAACCCTCTGAACGAGACTTATGAATAAAAAAAGACTGACTGAACTTTTTAATTTTTTTTTAAGAAATAAATATCTGTTTTTTTATTTTTAAAAAAAAAAAAGATTTTTATAAAATTTACAATGAATTTAATTTTGTAAAGAAATAAAAATCGAAAAAAATGAACTTGAATTTGTTATTTCAAAATGAGTGAAAAAACATTCTAAAACTACCTACAAATTGATATTTCAATAAAAAAAAAAAATTTTTTTCCTATAATTTCTACCTTCATCTCTCTATTTCTACTAAAACAAAAAAAAAAGTTTTTAATTAAAACTGTTTGCAAGAACGTTTAAAACGATATCTTTTTAATAGAATGAAAGATTAGTGACAATCATTTATTTTTATCTCTCGCTTCAAAACATTTTTCCCTTGGGCTGCTGATTCTGAAGTTAACAAGAGTGACAATTTATAAATAAATCCTCATAAAATTCCTGTATTTTTTCGCACGTGACACACATTAGGAAGCAATTATCGTCAAGAAACGAGAAAAAAAAATGTAATTAATTAACATTAATTGCTATTGACTATCCAGCTGATTTAATACGAGACCTTCAATGCGAAAAATTGAAAGTAAGTTTTGAAACTTTCTCTGTGATGAATGTCAAAAGTCGTGTCAAGCTCATTCACATCAGTTGGTGTCTTAATATGATTTCATGTAATTGGAAATGCTAATTTTACGGCTGAATCACGTCTCGACAAGAAGGAAAACGTGTCATCTCACTTTTGTGGCTTATACCTTTTAATACGATCGGATGTAGGTAATGCCACGAAAAAAAAATGTTATGATTTATTTTCCTAGAATTGATTTCTCTTTTTTTTTACGTCAATTTTTCTTTTTTCTCACTTTGCACGTGTTGTCAAGGTAAAACATTATTTTCGCGCGGAAAAGTAATCCCACTTTCTTTTCTTGCATTAATGATGTCATTTATATTCAAAAGAAATTAAAAACGTGTTAACACAAACCGTAAAGATTTTCGTAGAATGATTTGGGTAGGAAGACTTTAAGACTGTAATTAACGATAAACTTGTTTCTTTTTTGGATTGGATAAGGCGATTACTTATGGAGTAAGTAATTTTTTTTTCTTATTGAGATGAGTGGTGGTTACGATGTTCACTTGGGACGATGTGTCGTGAACAGAATATTGAAGGGAAATATGGTAAAGTTACTTTAAGGTTGTGGCAAAATTCGGAGAGAAAGGTAGGAAAGAAGGTAAAAAACATGTCATTAATTCCTTTAAGGTAATTTTTGATAAGAAATCCCTTGTAAAATATAATCTGAAAATCTCTTTGGGGTAATTAGAAGAATTACATGGAAAACCGATGTTGACTTAACGATTTCAACACTAATGAAAATTGTGATTTACATCAGACTAAATACTTTATAATCTAAACCATTAAGAGCTGTAAAAGGTTTAGCATGGCAAGATTTTGGATGGAACTTATTCCGGCTTCTCATTTTGACATTACATTTCTATCGTTCGTATTCTCATCAATGGTAACGAATTTCAAAAGTTTTCGATTTCAGAAGTTTAAGTTAATTTTTTTCTTAAAACTTTTGAAATCGATTTTGAAATTCGAGAATTTAATATGTGAAAAAGAAGGTTTCTACGACTGATAGTTGTCGATAGAGAAAAAACAGAACTGAATCTTCTTCTTCTTTCTTCTTCTTTGCTTTTATAAAAATTTTTCGTCTTAAAACTACACAATTTTTTATCTTGGTTTCAATTAATTAATTAATTGGTCCAAGATTATGATTCTGAAAGGACCTCAATCTTCGCCTCGGCTCTTGTCACTGTCGCTGTTCGTCTTCCGTAAGTCCATATAATTCTCTTTTTTTTTGCATCTGTCGTAGCCATGTTGTTTTCGGAGCTCCTCTTCGGCGTATTAGGGAAACTTCCATATTGATCTGATTGAACTGAATCAAGGATTTGAAAATTTCATATATTATACCTTCTGGGCGAAAAATGAGTCTTATTGATCCCTTAAGAGGTCAATTTGATCCCTTCAAGAAGTCCTTAGTGACTTTTCTGTTCCCTTAAGCTTAAGAGATCAATTTGATTGCTTAAGAGGTCAATTTTTAGCCTTTCAAGATGTCCTTAAGGGATCAATCTGACCCGTTTTTCGCCCGTAGAGTAAAATTTTCAAATCCGATTCGGTTTGGTTTTGTCTCTACTGACAACTCTTAGTCGTAGAAACCTCATACACAAGGATGATGTTCTGTAGCTCTCTACCTGCCTCACAGGATGTAAAACAATATTAAACTTGTTTATTGACTATTCACATTTCTTCTCGGAATTAACTTAGCTATTGCAAGGCTTCCAATAATCCAAGCTATGAAATTACTTTTTGCTCATATTTCATTTCAACAGGTGAATTGTTGCTTCGTTATTGTTTTGTCTCGAATCAAACTACTACCTACATAGTTTCATGCAGACTTAGTCTGAAGCAGTAGATTTGGTCCATCATATTGAATGTTGTTCGTGATCCGATTAGAACTTTAATTCATTCAAACGAATTTTTGAGCTTTATAATCAAATTTTACATTGAGCTTAAATTTCGTATAGACTTTCGGTAAATATGTATAAAAGATTTTTTGACATTGTGGTTTTCTTTGATATGCAAAATATCAAAAGACTTTAGTATTTCACCCAAATTTGTGTCTTGCAAAAGTATGATATGTTCTACATTTCTTGCATCTCCTTTTAGCTATTTATGTTATAAGAGCATTAAACTTGCCATACGTACAAAATTCATAACATATTTTGCTAATTTATTGTAAGGAAGCTTTAGAATTAATGTTCAGTAAATTTCATCTTTAGTGAAAACTAATTCCTTGAAATATCCATTAAAACAATTCTATAAATATCTCATTAGTTACGTTCAATTTAACAAAGAAGCCACATTTGTGGTTTTAGGTAATAACTCACTTCCATAGATTACTACGTCAAAATATATCATCTTGCAGCAAAACTTGACACTAAGACCTGCAAAAGACAAAATCAACAATTTTAATGAACATGATGCTCTAAGCTATAATGTAAAACTAATATTTATTCTACGTTTCATTAAATCATTCTCTTGACAAATTGAAAGTAATATTTCCTTTCCTCTTTATTTCTCTCATTCGTCATAAGAAGATATAAAATTCATCACTCATGAAAATGTCGCAAACTTTAAATTCCTTCCGCGTCAAATTTTATGAAATTATATTCCTCTGTATTCACGTGCCGCGTGTCATTTCATATTTTTGCGCTAAAATGAAACCAATGACTTCAAATGAACTGTCGCTGATTGATAAGAAAAGCTCTTGGCGAAAATGATAAAGAAGTAAAAGTGAAATTGAATGAAAGACTGTGAAAATTGATAAATTTTTCAAATTGGAACAGAAAGTGTATTGATCGATTTGAGGCAGGTGAATAAATTGACACATATTTTTTTCTCTTCTTTTTTTGGCTTTTACGTATCTTGTAGCTGTTCATTTTGTGTGACGTAACATTTTACCGACGAATGTGATGTGAATGGAAAACATTTTAGATGGTTAACCTCAAAAGTGGTTTTCCGAATCTATTAAATAAAAAGGAGCAAATGTGCAGAATTTTCAGGGCATTTAAATCTGATTTATGATCAAAAGTGGGGATGAAAAAGGACGGAAAATCCAATAAAGAGTAACATACCTCTACATATTTGCTTAGTGTTATTCCCTCATCACTGTCGTGTTTGGCTTCTTTGTCTTATGGTTTACTCAATTTTTTAATTTAACTTTTTTTTTTCGTTGGACAACCATTTCTTGCATGTTTAACTTTCGCCTTGCCGCTCAAGTATTTGCCATTTGATGACCTTTATCAGCCCAACGTTACCTTCGGTAAAATTCTCATGGGCCACCGATCACACGAATCGGCAACGTATGAATGAAACAACAAAAAAAAATGTGGGATATTTATCTTCCTAATATCAATTTCACGCTGATCCTTATTTATGTGGGAAGAAGAAAGTCAAGAAGTGTATGCTGCCGCTGTGATAAATGGATAATCGATAAGAACATATAAGACAGTGATAATCTTATGTGTGAAAAAGGGAATGTAGTGCAGGCGCCTGGCTGTAATTGAAATATTTTCTACTGAAGCGTGAGATTGTGCAAGTTGATGACACGTTTTTTTCTATTTTATCTTGATACTATAAAAAATTAGCGAACTCGTCAACCCTTTTATTCGGAATTTTAATCGTAAAAGAATATTGGTACTTTGAACGTTTTTGAGTTTAATGCGAAAAAAAGAGTTAAAACTCAAACACATTTGCATTTTTTCATTCCATTACACAATTTGATTGCCTTTTGACACAATTTTAAACTTAATTTTTTATAAAATTGATTTTTTTAAACCCAATAGAAATTTTGCATTTTTAACCCAGTGCACAATGTAAAATGTCTTCAAAATTCGTATTTTAATTTTTTTTTCCAATACACATTCTAAATTCTCACGTTCATAAAAATTTAAATAATCCCAGTGCACATTTTGAATTTTCAACCCAGTGCACAATAAAAATTTATATTTTCTAAATTCTCACGTTCATAAAAATTTAACATTTTAAATCTTCGACCCAGTGTGAAATTTATTTTTTACGACAAATTTTTTAAATTTAAACCAAGTAACTTACCTTTTTTCATTAACTTCACAATTTTTGTTTTATTTTGTTTTTCTTTTGATATCACTGAAACACAGCTTTAAAATTCACCCTTTAACAATCGCAAACCAAAGACACAGTTATAAAATATTTAAATGAGTCCTTTAAAAAAAAGCATAAGCCGTCACTTGAGTGTCTACGAGGGATTTCAGATATAAATCATAAAATTATTTTAATTTTCTGCACGCTTCCCGTGATAAATGGCAGCAATTTGCGTTACGTGGTTTTATGGAACATTTTTGTTAGTCACAATTTGAGATGAGGAAAAAGTCAACTAACCGCTTAATTTCTCCAAAATTTTAGACAACTTTTGGATTAGCTTTATTTGTCTTTTGCATGTGGTTTTTTCATTTATCCATGGCGAAATAAAAGTTGATGAGCAATTAAAAATGTGTTTTACGAGGAATTTGGTTTATTTTTTCCTCGTGAAATGTTATGACAAATATGGGTTTCTATGCTGACAGTTTAATTTGCGTGAGCGTAGAGTTCTGGGAAATTTTTTACTGTGGGAGAGAAAAATCTCGAAAACACAAAAATGTCATAAAGTGGAAACGATATGAGTCCACTCTTATTTTTGTATGGCGCCATCCATTTACGGCGTCGGATAAAAAGGGACATTTTTTGACCCCCACCCCCTCTATAATCGGAAACCGTCGGAATTTAAAGACCCCCCCTTAATTTACGACGTACTTTTTAGTAAAATACCCCCCCCCCCCCCTTTTTCAAGAAAAATTTTTAAAAAATAGCTCAGATTTATATGGAAATTTGTGAAAAATTGTACATGTTTACTCAGTAAGTTAAAAAACAGATCAAAAAAGTTTGAAGCGCTTAAATATTACTGACAAATTGAACAAAAAATCTTAACTATAGAGAATTTATACGACGTCGTATTTTCGTTTTACCCCCCCCTCCCCCTACGTCGAAATCCATCGGAAATTCATGGACCCCCACTCCCCCTCAAACTCCCGACGCCGTAAATGGATGGCGCCTATTTGTTTTGCTGCAACTAATTACGAGAGGAAATAATATTTGAGATAAACTTTTCAGACAACTCAAGTTTTTTTTTTTGATGAGGTTTTGCCTTCATGGAAAACGATTTGTTTCTTACCATGATTAAATTTCTTGTCAAAAGAAGTTTGTCTGTGGAACAAAAAATAATAATAATTTTTCATTCACTTTGAGAGAACATCAATCTCCTTCCTTCGTGTCAGCTTCATTCGTGTGTCAGTTAATGAAAAAAGTTTGTGTCATTTTTTTCTAATTATAGTTTGAGAACCTTTGACTTGTTGCTTGTTTCTTTGTACTTAAAAAGTTTGATAAAGACTCAACAAGTTATGTCTAGTATCATTAAAATTGCAATTTGCATATTTCTTAGAAAAGATGAAAAAATGCAATATTATCATTGACATTGTCAACCTCGTTATTATAACCGCAGACGAGCAGTGCACAAAACAATTCCCAAATGCAGCAAATGAAAACGTTTTATGCAAGTGCGCATTTGCATTAACAGGGCACATCATCCGATTTCACCAAAAAATATGACATAAGTTTTTTTTTTATTTTTTGTTACTTAGGCCGCTACAAACGAAAATCAAAAATAAAGTCCGATGCCCCATTTTAAAAGTCAAAAATCCAATGGGGCAAAATAAAAAATAATTTAAAAATTTCATTGTTGATTTTTGTTCTATTTTCATAAAAAGACATTTTCAAAAAAATTTATAAAAAAATTTCAATAGGCAAAAATTACTTTTGTGTTGAAAAAAATCCAAAATTTAAATTGAATTTTCTTCCTAAAAAAATATTTCATTTCGATTTTCATGATTTTCAAGCAATTTTGTAATCTTTTATAAATATCTTTGAATCAAAATTTTTTCTTTTGAAAAAATTTTTAATTTCACTGGATTTCTTGAGTAAAGTAAGTTTTTCTTTTTTTTTTATATTGCAAACCTACCATTGCTTCAGAAAAGCCAAAAATATCAATTTTCTACTTTAGGCCTAACTAACAAAATATTTTCAAATATTTCCTACTCAAAAAATATTTTTGTCATCATTATGTTGGTTCCTAAATTAATGCTCAAGACTGAAAGACGTAGATATCTTCTTGATTAGCCTCCAGGATTGTTCTGAGAATCTTTCGTTGAAAGGAGAGTAGCAGGTGTTCATAGTTCGTGGTTGTTGGACAGTTTAAGATCCATAAAATACAAATGGCTTAATGAGTGTCTTGTAGATAGCAAACTTGGTATAAATTGTCAAGATTTTCATTAAAATTTTTCACTAACATTTAATTTTATTTTAAAAAAACTATTAACGCTGCTCCAAATTTTTTTCTATGTTTTTGTCCCCTGCCCCATTTCAAATGCCGAAAATCAACAATCAAAAATAAAAAAAAAAAAAATTTCAAAAAATTTTGACATTTTTTGGTCTTTTTATTTTTTCAAGGAATTTTCAAAAATTTTTTAAAATATTTTAAATTTTACAAGAATTTTTGTATTGAAAAACGAAATTTAACATGAAAAATTTATTCTCAAAAATATTTACAAAAAAAAAAAAAATTCTTTTAAATTTTTTGACAGTTTTTTTATGAGATTTTTTTGTTTTTATTTTTATCTTGAAATATTTTAAGATTAATTTTAAATTACCAAATATCAACGTAAATATCATAAGGGTCAAAAATTGTTTAAATTTTGTCATTTTGTATGAAAAAGTATTTCAAAGCTTTTTTTTATTCCCCCCCCCTATTTTAGAAAAAAAGTTTTGGGACAAAAACATCGAGAAAAATTTAAAACGGCTCAAGTCTTATTTGATTTTTTTTTCAAAATTTTCAATTTAATTTTTTTTTGTATAAATACATACCTGGTCAATTATTTTGATACTCTGTACCTTCTAAGACTTAGAATCTAATTTGCGATGGTTTTCTTTTCACTCTACTGCCATCAATGTAATTCAGTCGCTCGCTATTTCCTCTTGTTGTCCTGACGACCATGATGCTGATGATGATGATGACAATTCTAAATTGGCACCGCACTGGTAAGAAATACTTCTGATAGCACAGAAAATAACAACTAAAAGTATGTGTCTCAATGGATTTTAACTGACATCGTTGTTGATATAATTTTACTCTCCGTTTAACAACGTTGCATAACAACAGATCGTCGGAAAATAAAAACTTTTTTCATCGATAGTTTAGACTTTTATTTAGATGAACAAACTATGGGTAAACAAGCAAAAAAAAAGTTTTTTTAAATGTTATTAAAAATTTTGTCATTAATTACCGAAAATTGTTTTAAATTTTGTAAAATAATTTAAAAAGTAACGGATAAACCATTCAAAAGTTTAAAATTTGTTACAAAAAAGTTTTTCAATCAATTTTCATTCAAAGTATTTTTGTATAAAATACATAACCTGGTCAATTATTTTGATTAATTACTTCCAAGACTTAGTATAAAATTTTGATGGTTTTCTTTTCACTCTACTGCCATCAATGTAATTCAGTGATTCGTATTTTCTTGTGTCTTACGACCATGATGCTGATGATGATGATGACAATTCTAAATTGGCAACGCACTCCAAAACAAATACTTCTGATAATTACAAAAATAACAATTTTTAAAAGTATGTGTCTCAATGCATTTTGACATTTGTTATAATTTTACTCTCCGTTTAACAACGTTGCATAACAACAGATCGTCGGAAAATAAAAACTTTTTTCATCGATAGTTTAGACTTTTATTTAGATGAACAAACTATGGGTAAACAAGCAAAAAAAAAGTTTTTAATGTTTTTAAAAATTTTGTTTGACCGAAAAAAAATTCTGTAAAATAATTTAATAACGGATAAACCATTCAAAAGTTTAAAATTTGTTACAAAAAAGTTTTGAGCATTCAAAGTATTTTAACTAACATAACCTAAACATAACCCACTTATCTCTTAATTGACTAGGTATAAAATTTTGATGGATTTTCCAAAGAGAAAAGCTATTCAAAAAAGTAGAAGTGATTCGTGGAAATTTTTGTTATCTGGTTCAAAGCCTGAAATGAATGGAAACAGGTAGTCCAAAACAACTTTTAATTTAATTAAAAAGATAAAATTTTTAACAATCATTATTTTTTCTCTTTTTTTTACAGGCAATCTCAGACTTGCTGTTGGGCGTTTTCTGCATGCCATTCACATTGGTGGGACAAATTCTGAGGAATTTCGTCTTCGGCAAAATAATGTGTAAGCTGATACCGTACTTTCAAGGTGAGTAAAAATACTTTACAAGGTTTCGCAAAAAAAAAAATTGATTAAAGCTTTCTAATTTTAACAAAAAAAATAATTATTTAATAAGAGACCTTGACTTGCTTCGTCGTAGTATGACTTTGATGAAAAGACAAAAATAAAATTTTTCATAAAAAAATCGCAATTTCATGCAAATAAAACATCATAAAGGTTAATTGATGTCGCAGACAAATTTTTGAGACGGTCGTTTGGTTTTTGTTTTGCATAATTTTATATAGACAAGAAGGTATTTTATCTGCTTTTGCACGTCTATTTATGCATCATAACACGACTTTGCAAAAACAATTAATCGTTTGGGTCTGATATACGCATTATTATCGTAAAAATCAATTACGACGATAGTCACGTCCTCGCTTGCTGATAACCAATCATTGATCCTTTTTCAAGGCAAATATAACAAGTATCATGATGATGTAAGTTTACCCAACAACATACAAGCGTTCGCAAACAAATCCCCGAAATTTCATATTTAATCTTTTGTGATGTGATACCAAGACCCGATAACGATTTCAGCAAATAATCCTTCTTGAGTTTTTGTTGTCAAGAAACGACCGTAGTAGTAATAACGCTTTATGACGAGTTGGCTGATGAAAAATACCCAGAATTTGATGCATATGAAATTCATGGAAACCGTGCATCACTCAGTTTTCATATTCAGTTTACAATTTCAATTTTAGTTTTGATTGGTTTAAATTTTAAAACTTCTTTAAAAACAATTTTTGTTTGTTTGTAAAGCAAGTTACCAAAATGATTAATTTTGGGTGCAGGAAAAGTCGGAGTTGCAGACAAACTTTTCAAAAGCAATCAATGTTAATTTACTTTGGCGTTACGTTACCACAGATAGTTGCGAAAATTATCCGATGAAAAATACCTGGAGGGAAATAAAACGAGGATATAACGGAAGCAGTAAAAAGTGCAAAGAATGAAAAGTTTGTAGTTTATGAAGAAAATGAATTGAGTCTATAGTGAATATCTTTATTTATTCTGAGTTACTTTGACGTCTTGTAGATATATGATATAAGATGAACAAGATAGGATTATTGCATCCACGGTGAAACCATTTAACTAATGATAGATTACGAAAAGTGCTGGTTCCCATAGAAGCAAAACCAGATGAGACTCTCGATAAGACTCTGTTTGTGATAAAAATACCAATAAGAGTTGAAGTAGTTGTTAAGATAGTGCACTCAAAAAATCATCGTTATTGAAGCTTGGCAAAAATATGCGTTTAAAAAAAGTTTCTAAGGCACCTAAAATATTAATTTAAAATTGGAAAATACGCAAAAAATATGCACTTATAGACGGAATTTAAAATTTTATGCATTAAAAAAATGCTATGAAAATAAGTATTTTTTTTTAATAATTTGTTTTTTTTTAAATCAAAATTTGAACATCTTAAAATTTTAAAATAAACTTATATGACCAAGTTATTCTAGAAATCATTTAATATTGACAGAAAATCAAACAAAATTGACAAAATATGCAAAAATTATGAAATTTTTGACTAAATATGCAAAATATGCACTAAAAGTCAAAATATACAAAATGAAGTTGTTCTCAATAGATTCGTAATTGCATGAAACGACAAAATAAAATATGCATTTACATATATTTGCCAAGCTTAGTTATCATGCATAAAGTGCAATATGACCCTTTTAGGCATTAAGGAGTGAATTACCATAACGAAAATGTGATAATTAATTCAAAGGAAAGCGACGTCATTGAAAAGCTTTTAAATCAAAGCGATGAGATACGTTATTAAGATAAAATAACGATGTAACTAACAAAAAAGTGCAACAATTAAGATTGAAACAAGAGCCAAAGGTGCACTTTCTTCACAATCTTTCTGACATAACGAATAACTGGTTGCTACATTTAAAAAAAAACACGTAACTTTTTTTCATCATTATAAACAGCTTATTTTTTTGAGCGACTTCTTTGAAAAAACCAGTTGTTGAGTGGGCAATAGTTAACAAGGTATTAAGGAGATAATCCAATAACTTAGCTTTCGTTTTAAATTTTAATTAGCTAAAAAAACACGCTGGATGGAAAAACAACAATAAACTTTTACAATGGAATTCAGAATTTCTGTTTTCATTCAAATTCAAGCAATATTCAGCAATTCAGACAAAACAAAATGGGGGATGATGTAGATGCCACACTGGATCCAAGATGGCTTGATAACAAAAATTAATGTTTTAATTGATGATTCTCAAAGTCACAAATGATTCTCTTTCTTAAATTTCACCTAAATTTATAAAAAAATAAAATTAAATCAAGTACTCAAATTAACTCCAGTTCTCAATCCTCACCTAGAAGAATAAAATTACATGTTTCTTCGTTCGCTTATTCTTTCAGAGTGAGGTTTTTCTTAATTTTTGTGACGTTTAGCGTAAAAATCTAAATCAAATTGTTCATAGGACAATTTTTTAAAAAAAATTATCAGGTAATATTGTTCATTATTTTTGATTTAAAAAAAATGGTCAAAAATCGTACTTATTGAAGTATAAAAGTTCAGAAGCCTCACCAAATTTCTTTAAAAATGATCTTATTTTATCAGAAATTTTGTTCTCTTTCCAACGATAAAACATTTCCAGCAAAAAAAAAAAAATAAAGTTGTAGTTCAGCAATTGTTGATACTTTTAATAAAGGCCTAAAATTAAACTTACCTGAAAATTTATTTGAGATTGTTACTCAGCAATTTCCATCCAATTGCTATAACATTAAGACAATTTTGCTTGTCAAATACCACGATGATGCATCCTGAAACCTAACCCACACAAAAATTTTACAAGTTCTATGAAAAGTCTGACTGGTTTTCCTGCTCGTTCATTCATCTAGTTCATAAAACAAGACAAAAGGCGAAAATATTTTGCTACCTGGTTTCACATGTTTTTGCAAATTTCGCCGCAAAACAACGATGTTGGCTTTTGTTTACAAATAACCTGGACGCCCTCCGGCTCGATGTAAAACATCAATTACATTTTCACACACAGAAAATTCCATTCATGCCTCAATTAAATTAAATTTCGTCTGAAAGTAAATCAAAAAAGGTATGATTTGTGCTCGCAGAAACGCCACATGACCTTTTGCATACCGTAGCTTCAATCACGCAAACCCTCAACGTGAAAAATGTCTGTCAAACAAAATTTTATTTCTGGCTTATTCATGTTATTCAAATGATTCCAGCAAATCACGCCATATTAGCTTGCTGTGGCAATGCGGTCTAGACATCAATTCCTTCAAATTATAAATCGGTTACATGTAATTTATTATTAAACGCGTAGATTGTATTAGGAGACTGTCTGTAAAGTTGACGGTTGTACCAGTTATTGGTGCGTGACAATCAATTTGCGTCTCTCAACGGAATATAGAACTTTTTGGTACTCATCACTCTTATCATTTATTCATAAATGGTAATTTAGTAACTTTTCTTATGAAATAAAAGTTAACTTGACAATTTTTTTTTGTCAAACATTTTTTTTTACATGATTAATTTTTTTTTTGACAAACTTTTTCATTACTGCGATGAATAATGAAACTCATAGTATTAACTTAACACGTCGTTAAATACCTGAGTAAATTTTAAGGGGAAGGCAATCTGTGGGAAATGAAGATAACAAGAAACGACATTGCTTGATGAAAATCGTTTAACAGTCGGTTTAATATTTATTGTGCTGTGATGAAGTAATTTTCTCAGTTGACAAAGAATTTATTTATTTATGAGAATTATTTGCTCTAATTATTTAATGGAAACAAAAGGAATTTGTATGAAAAAGGATTTGCAAGAAGACATCTACACGTTGCATTAAACAAGTAATCTCACAAAGGAAAAGTCATTAGAGCCGACTGCAATTGAATTGTGTAAATAATTGAAGTTTTAAATTGTTTCTAAAGCATTTTATATTTCTTTAATTGATTTTGAAGTGCATTTAGTGTTTTTTTTATTTTAAACTTGACAATTGTTTAAAAATTTAAATTAAAAAAAAAAATGGATAGATTTTTTTCTGTTTTGGGATATGCACCCTATGGGCGAAAAAGGGGTCAAACTAACGCCTTAGAAGATAAATTAATCCCTTAAGAGGTAAATTAGACCGCTTTAGAGGTTTATTTGATCCCTTAAGAGGTCAAATAATCTCCTAAGGAGTTTATTCGATCTCTTCAAGAGATTTTCCTGACCCCTTGGGAGGTTAATTTGACCCGTTTTGAAAGATCAAATTAACCTCCTAAGAGGTTAGAGTAACGACTTTAAGAGGTCATATTAACTCTTTAGGAAATAAATTGACCTCTTATGGGGTCAAATTTATCACTTAGAGGGTTAATTTATCTTCTAAGGCGTTAGGTTGATCCCTTTTTGCCCAGAGCCTAATAGGACGAAATTACCTTTTTTAAGACCCTGGGGTCTTCAAAATAAAGCCCTCAAAGTTTTCCATTGAAAATTTTCGATTATTCTTTTAATTGGAAAGAAAAAATTTTTCCAAATAATAAAAATTTCATTAAATCTTCATGTAAAACTTTGAGGGCTTTATTTTCAAGACCCCAGTGCCTTAAATAAATAAAGGTTATTTCGACCCATTAGGAGGGCAATGAAGTTTACATTTCAAATTTTCAAGTACGTTCATAGATGAATATTCCGTTTCATATTAACATAGAAACGTTCAGATAACCCAGTAGGATGAAATAACTATTTTTTAAGGCCCTGGGGTCTTAAAAATAAGGCCTTCAAACTTTTACATCGAGAAATTCGGAAATTTTTATTTTTTTAAAAAAATGAAAAAAAATATTTCCAATGAAAATTTCGGAATTTTTCCATGTAAAAGTTTGAGGGCCTTATTTTCAAGACCCCAGGGCCTTGAAAAAGGTAATTTTGTCCCGCTGGGAAGTAAACACTACACTTTTTAATTCACATTTGTAATATTTTGCAAACCAGAAATTTAGTTATTACGTTACAAAATTCATATGACAAAGTCATTAAATCCATACAAATTTTGTAACGCTATAACTCGATGTCTGGTTTACAAAATAAATTTTAAATTGCTGTCTGTATGCGAATACGACACTGAAATCACAACAATTTTAGTTTATATCGCTTTAATGAAATTAAATCTGAATCATAAAAATAATAAATAAATAATAATGGTCCTCTTGAAAACAATTCCGCATTTAAGCCTAAGGGATTCATTTTATTATTTATTGTTATTTTTCCATTAAATATAAATAAAAATAGCTTTTAAATTTGATGAATTTTTTACATGCTCCAAAAATTTCACTTACACTGAAATTATTAATTTACAACAAATAATTACCTACAGGATTTTATTGTCATTTTTTTAATAAATTGACCTAATTATCATGAATTTCGAGCATCAATTATTTTTTTTAAATATTTTTCATTCGATTTATAATATAATTGTTTATATTTCCCGGGCGAAAAGGATAAATCGCACAACTAACATTTTTAACAAACTGAGAAAAATCGATTTAAAGTTTTGAACGGTTACAATGAATTGTAAAAATTTTTTAAAAACCTATTTCTTCATTTTTGGTTTTACAAAAGTAAATAATTGGCCACTAAAAACAATTTTTGTACAAAAAAAATTTTTATTTAATCTCTAAAGGGTAATACAGATTTTTTATTGAATCACAAAAGGATAAATTCTAATTTAATTAATTTTTTTATCATAGTAAAAATTTTAGTTATTTTAATTAAAAATAAAACGCACAATTGCACAAAATTTTTTATAAAAAATTAAATAAATTTTTTTAAGTTTTCCAATTTCTAAAATAATTTTTCCAAATTTTTTGGTTCAATTTTATTTTTATGTAATAACAGAAATAAAAAACACAAAAACATGAACAAAATAACGATTTGGAGAACTTTTTATATATTGACTTACTACCAATTTTCATTTATTTGAAATTTATTAATTTACAACAAATCTTTCTTTCTATAAATTGTATTTTTCAAAAATTTTTGCAAATTCTCAATTATCTTTAAATACTCGTCTGAAGGCATATTTTCTTGTTTTATTCTTAACTATTTTGTCAAAAATTCAGTTTATATCCTTTTTGCCCGGGATTTCATTAATGACCATGTTATTTAAACAGGCGACGCGGATAAATAATAATGCAAAATAATGAATAATTTTAATGCAATCTCGCTTCATTATGCATGACTGAAAATAATTATGAAATTAGGCGTGAAAATGAATTGAATAGTAATTTATCCGATATTGTAGGAAACTCATTCAGCGGTTTCTTTGAAGCAGTAATTTTGGTTTTCTAATGAAGTTTAATTGGGTTAAAATGAGAATTATGGCGCCAGTTGTTACAGACTTCAAAAATTTATTAAATTATTTTTTTTAAATTATTTTAAGTTAAATAATTTTTTTTTAATATTTTGCATAGGGCATATTTTAAATTTTTGTCCCAATGCACATTGTTAATTTTTAATTGAATTATTAATTATTTGAACTCATAATTCAAAATTTTAGATATTTTAATTAAAAATGAAATAAAATTTAATTATTTAAAAATGGCGTCATCCATTAAAGAAAAAAATTTTAGTTATTTTAATTAAATTTACGCCCCCCCCCCCCCCCCCCCCCCTTAATGAAAAGGAAATTTTTAATTATTTAAAAATAAAAATTTGAATTCAAAAACTCAAATTAAATTACTTCAAAAATTATTTTAAATAATTCAAAACGAAAAATTTTTAAATTTAATTTATTTTTACGACGTCGTATTTCTGTTTATTTAAATAAAATATGAAACCCCCCCTAAACTTTGATGATTAATTAAATTCATTTATTAAATTGAAAAATTTTAATTTTTTTATTGATTTAAATAACTAAAATTTTGAATTTATACAATTTTTTAAATTTTTTCTTGATGCATATTTAATTTTATTTTTTATCCCAGTGCACAATGTATTTTAAAAAATTATGAATTTAAATTTTTTTAAATTTATTTTTAATAAATCAAAATCAATTTTCATGAATTTTGAATTTTTGAAAATTTTTTCCCGATGCATATTTAAAATTTTTAGGCCCAAGGTGCATTTTGAAAATTTTGCCTAATGCACATTTTAAATGAAGTTAATTTTATTATTTTAAAAAATTTAACTACAAAATTAATTAGAGTATTATTTCTCTTAAAATGTAATTAAATTTAATTTAAAAAAATAAAATTGAAAAACCTTTTTTGAATAAAAAAAAAAATGAAATTTTTTAATTTTATTGAAAAAAAAATAATTTTATTCAAAAAAAAAAAAAATTTCCTCTATTATTTCCTTTTTATGTAATTTTTTGTGCTTTAATTTTTTTTTTAATTAAAATGTCAAAAAATTTCTCTTACATTGTAATCTAAAAATTTATTTAAACAATGTTTAAAGAGGACCTTTAATTTTTTCCTCCTCTTCCTCGAACAAAATGTATCACTCAAAACTGACATGCCTCACTCAATGTCTTCAATTTGCCAAAAATTTTAACATGTACCAAAAACTGTGTTTGTGAAAGCCCAAAACGCAAATAAAATGTAACCCATAAAAACGAACATCACACTTTTTGCAAGTCAAATGAGCCAAAGTGACATCTTCGATGCGTGTTTCTTGCTCATTCCCACAAAAAAAATAATTATAACATAAATTCTCATGAAAATTTTAATAATATGCCAAAAAAAATGTCTCTTTGCAGCATCTTCGGTATCTGTTGCTGTGTGGACTCTCGTTGCCATCTCACTGGAACGCTATTTCGCCATTTGTCGTCCATTGTCCTCGCGTCGCTGGCAAACACGATCGCACGCCTACAAAATGATTGGTGTCGTGTGGTTTCTCAGTTTGTTGTCGAACTCGCCGTTGGTCTTTGTGCAGCAATTGCAGCCCATGAAAAATACCGGTAAGCAAATTTTTATCATTTTTTCGCATTTTTTTGATGAAATTTAATTTTTTTCAGCTTCTGAGGCGATGAAATGTCGCGAAGTATGGCCAAGTCGATCCTCCGAACGAACTTATGTGATTTTCCTGGATATCGCGTTGCTGCTTATTCCGCTCCTCTCGATGGGAATCGCTTATTCGTTGATTGTTTCCAAGTTGTGGCGTGGTTTGCGACGCGAAATGAAGCACACAACATCAAAAAGTTTCCATTGTGAGTTTTTCCTTGTAACGGGTAATCGAGTGTAAATGACGATTTTGTTCCGCATTTCAGTGCAAGAGCAATCTCCGAGTCTGCTGAACAACGAAAATGGATTGCTGATACACAATGGGACGCTTTCCGAGCCGCTTACCTGCACAACATCGCTTAATCTGCCAAATAAGACAAACAACCGAGTTATGCAGTCGACGCAGTATTTGAACCAGTACAATGGAGCGTCGGGCAAACAATCGTCATCCGTGTTTGTCGGTCGAAAAAGTAAATTTTCGAATTCGACGAGGTATCAAAAGACGTCAGCGACGCATTTTCTGCAGCAGCAGCAGCAGCAACAAAATCAGAAAAAGGACACTGTCAAGTTGTGGTTACTCAAAGGTTTCACAACGGTGAGTGGGGTCTTTTTCAATTTCAAGCAATTTCCTGCTTGTTAACCTTTTGTCAATCAAAATTTTCGATCAAATTGTCTATTGCATTTCAAATCAAGCTTTTAATTTGTTTTTAAACGGTTTTTGATTTGAAATTACAAAGTCAACATTGGTTGATATTAAAAAGATGGAAAATTCTCGGGAAATGTGTGGAAATTCATAAATTTTCCGGAAAATTTTAAAACAAAAATTGCAAATAAAAATCAATTTTCAAGAAAATATTGAAAATTTGTTTTTTTTTTGCAAATTTTGTTTTAAAATTTTCCGGAAAATCAATTTTTAATAAAAATTTTCAAGAAAAAAATTGAAAAACAAAAAAAAATTTAAATAAAATAAAAAATTTTGAAAACTTGGAAAAACTTTTAAATTTATCGGAAAATTGAAAAACAAAATTCAAACCTTAAATTAAGATTAAAATTTAAATGAAAAATTTGAAAAAAAAATTTGGAAATATTTTTAAAATTTTCTTCAATTTTCCGAAAATTCGTAAAGTCAAAATTGTAAATTAAAAGTATAAAAAACCACAATTAAAAAATTATAAAATATTCAGTAAATAATTGAAAAAAAAATGAATAAAAATATTGAAAAAATTTGAAAAAAATTATAAATTTCCCGAAAAATTGTAAAAATTTCAATCTTAAACTAAAATTTAGGTTTTCATGAAAAATTTGAAGAAATTTAGGAAAAAAATTAAGAAAATTTGGATTTTTTTTTAGAATATTTATGAATTAAAAAAAAATCGTAAAGGATCTTAATTTTTAGAAAACACAAAAAATATTTTTTTTTATAATTTTCATGATTGAATAAATTTTCGTGGAGAATTCTTAATTTTTATGAAATTCAGAACAAAAAAAGGAATTTTTCGGAAAATTTTTAATAATTTAAAACAAGTTTGAAACAAGTTTAAAAATTTTTAGAACAAAAAAGTTGGAAAATTTTTGAAATTTTTTTTAAATTTTAACTAAAAATTATAAACAATTCATTTAGAAAAGTTATGAAAATTAAAAAATTATAAAAATTGTTATAACTATTAAAAATTAAATATGAATTTATAAAAATTTATTTTTTTTTAGACAAAACCACTCAAGTCTGCCTTAAAACCAACGAATCCCAGCCAAGTGAATTATTCGTCGTCACAGAACAAGGTACGGATGGCAACGGATGTCTCCATCACCGAAAGTGAAATGTGTGATGCGGCACCGGAAGCGAAAGATGAGCCATCTACGGAACCAAGACTACGACGACAAGCCATACGTTCAAATTACATGGACAAAAGTATCGAAGCCAAAAAAAAGGTTCGTCAATAAATTTGATTTTTTTTTTTATTTTTTTAATAATTCCTTTTTTTTCAGGTCATTCGAATGTTATTTGTGATAATTGTAGAATTTTTTGTGTGTTGGGCCCCACTTCATATCCTGAATACGGTAAGAAAAAAATTTTTTGACATTTTTTTGGCATTTTTCTCACATATATGAAAAGTTGACATTTCTAAAAAAAAAACGTCAAACATAAAAAATTAAGAGTTTACATGAGGAATTAACAAACTTTTGTTTTTTTAATGAAAAAAATTGTTTTTTAAAGACACTTGTGAGTTTCTGCGAAAAAAATTAACATTTATTGCGTAGCGGAAATTTTTTGACAATATGTCGCAAAAAAAAGAAGAGCGCTGAAGAGGAAATACGCCTTTTGACATTGAAACATTTTGTGTACCTGTCGTCTCCATTTCTCCGTTCTTGACAGGAAGCGGAACAACTTTAAAATTAAAATTCAAGACAAACAAAGGAAATCTCGTACATCCTAATCCTCCGTAAGAACTGATTATTCGTTGCTTAGGATAATTGGTTTCACATGCGAGTAATTCGATATTTTTCAAACCGCCTTCAAATTTTCCGTGATTTATGTCTCGCACATGAACGACATGAATTATGTCATAAATTTCATGAATGGAGAAATTGGACAAGGACAAAAACAACGAGACACGTGTACCGTTCAAAAGAAAGTCCTTTCTTTTGTTCAAATTTTGGTACCGGCTAATAAAATATGTAAAACGACCCCATAATGAAGGGTAAGGGACAACTTTTTATTGATATTATTCAATGGTTTAATCAAATTATTTTAACAAAAAAATAAAGGAATTGAGTGAAAAAGTGAAATTTTTGCAGTGAACCGAGAAAACAAGCACGTGGACAATGTTTTCTCGAAGAAATTCGTCATTTTGAATTTAATTTAACACTTGAATGATCCACGAGAATTTTTATTTTAAACTCTTGACAGAATTTTGGGACAAAAATTTTAACAAAAATCATTAAAAAAATTATTTAAAAAGTTTTTAAAACTTTATTTAATCGAGAAAAATATGAATTTCGATTAAAACTATTTTTCCTAAACATTTTTCGGTTCGTTTCTTCGGAAATTGTTCAGTACGGTAATTAAAGAGGTAGTGAAGCATTTTATTCAAGAAAACTTTTCAAACAAAAAAAAAAAAAAATTAAAGAAATATTTATTCTCCTCTTGAAAGTTGTTCTTCCTTATTTATGTTGATCTGGTTCAGGTGCGTTGCTTACTAAGGGCAAAAAATAAAATAAAATAAAATAAAATAAAATAAAATAAAATAAAATAAAATAAAATAAAATAAAATAAAATAAAATAAAATAAAATAAAATAAAATAAAATAAAATAAAATAAAATAAAATAAAATAAAATAAAATAAAATAAAATAAAATAAAATAAAATAAAATAAAATAAAATAAAATAAAATAAAATAAAATAAAATAAAATAAAAAAAAATAAAATAAAATAAAATAAACTAAAATAAAATAAAATAAAATAAAATAAAATAAAATAAAATAAAATAAAATAAAATAAAATAAAATAAAATAAAAAAAATAAAATAAAATAAAATAAAATAAAATAAAATAAAATAAAATAAAATAAAATAAAATAAAATAAAAAAAAAATAAAAAAAAAATAAAATAAAATAAAATAAAAATTAGATACAGCCCAGCTCTTTTTTTATAATGAATATTGAAAACTTTTTGCATGTATTGTTATTTGAAGGAAGATGTTTCTGATAACCATTAAGATATTTTCAACAAAATGAAAAAAAAATAGTTTTTTTTGTGCCTTTATTGTGCATAATTTTTTTTTTGTATTATTATGACACTTTTTATTGAGTGAAAAAAAAAATTATAAAAAAAATTTCACCAAAGAAAAAAAGAATAAAAATGCATTTTATTCAACCAACTCAGTGCACATTTTACGCTCCAATATAAAATAAAAAAAAAATTTGCCCAGTGTGCAATTTAAAAATTTTGACCCAATATACATTTTGAAATTTCTGCCTCATGCACAATTTGTAATAATTCTAACCACGTGCCATAATCATAATTTTCCTTGAAAATTAAACAAGAAAACGATTAAGTCTTTTTAATAAAAAAAATGAAATCCAAAATTAAACTAAAATATATTCCATCATGCGAACGTTTGATGTTTTTCACAAACGGTTGATTAAATTTTTGATTTGATTTCCACGAAAAAAAAAGTAAAATCGCCAGTTGGAAACTTTTTATTTATTTACCTTTTCTTTCACACTCGAACTACTCCTCAACTGCGATGCCTGCCAAACTTTCAAACGATAAACAACGAATGAAAACCCCAAAACAGAAGAACAAGAAAAATAATTTGTTTTCTTCGGGGAACACTTACAAACTTTTACTTTTTAAAATTCACAGGAAATTTATTTCGCATGCAAATTCAAAATAATAACGACGACTCGGATAAAATTGTAATAAATAAATCGACATACCAGCAATTTAATTAACGGAAAACGTGACAAAACTTTAACAAAAAAAAAAATTTAAACAAAGTTGCGGGGCGTTTTTACACCGCAAGTTACAAGGAAAAATTCTTTAATAAAATTTTTGTTTTTTTTTTATTGCGAGAAAATAAAAAAAAATATGGGGAAAAGAGTGATTTGGGATTATCAATAAATAAGAGAGAAAAATATAAAGAAAATGTTGATTTTTTTTTTAATTTTTTTTCTTTCCTTTGAATGAATTTTTTATTTTAAATTCATGAAAGTAAAAAAATGTTTCAGAATACTCTCGGCTTTTAACAGAGTGTAAAAAAATATTTTATTTATGCAGGATCATGTGTGGACGTTACACATGCAAACCATTTACCACAAAATAACGATGTTCGTTTGTGCACTTTTTCCAAGTTAATTAAAAGTGAATCATAAGCATGAATGTGTGTTTTTTTTTTCTAAGTGAAAAAAATGAAACAAAATTTTGGTTTTTGAATGAAATATTTGACAAAATCGTATTTTTTAATGAATTATAACTACCGTAATTTAAATAATTTTAAGAGAATTTAAAATCTATTCTCTTTAACTAAAAATTCGGAAATTTTCAATAATTTTGATTTTTTAAAAAATACTTTACTAAAATTTTTAGTCATTTATCATTATTTAAAAAAAAAATTAATTAAAAAATATTTGAAAAAAGATAAAAAATTATATTTCATATTTTTGTACTCCTCGCTTAACATTTTCTTACTCCTCATTTTATGAGAAATGTCTCTATAAAGTGATTTATTTTCATAATTTAAAAATTTTGAAACCCTTGCATTTGTTTGAAAAATAAAAGATAAACATGGTAAAAAATGGTTGCTGTATAAAAAATTTTACGATTTAAGCAGGGTTAGATATCTAAAATGTGCATTGGGACAAAAGTATTTAATGTGAATTTGGGTAAAAGTTGTAAACTGGGGCGAAATTTATTTTTAAATGTGTTTTAGGTAAAAAATTTTAAATATGCATTGGGTCAAAAATCTTGAATGTGCATTGGGAAAAATATTTTAAAATGTCAACTGGGGCAAATATCGATTCTATAATAATTTAAAAAGTTGTACGTACAAGAGAATGTCATATTTTCATATTTTTCCGCGAAATGTGACAGAGTTTTTCCCTCTAATTAAATCTCATGTCAATGCAATTTTTTTTTTACGAAATCTCTTGCGTAATAAAAAATTCCTTTCAGTGTAAATGTTTGGTTTGTATTAAAAAAAAAGTTTTTTTTTAGGTTTATCTGTATTCACCAGCCTTTGTGTATTCATACTTCAACAATACCGGGATTGCACTGATTCAATTGATGGCGTACATCAGTTCGTGTTGCAATCCAATTACATACTGCTTCATGAATCGCAGATTTCGCGCGGCATTTCTTGCCATTGTCAATTCATACAAATGCAGGTGAGTGTTTTTCAAGTCTATTTTTTAAATGAAAAAGCTCTACATTAAAAAAAAACTCACTTTTGTTGAAAATGAAAAAAAAAAATTGAGAAGCATGCATTTTTTGCAATTATTTTATGTCGAGGATTTTTTACATGATGTTGCTTAGTCTAGCAAAAATATCTTTTTGTGTCGCATTATTTTTTTTTATCTACGAATGCCATTGAAAAATGCTCTTTTCTCTTGCAGTTCATGCATCAGATGCAACGCAGATGCCGGAGATAACGAGTGTGCACAATCACAAATGTACAGCCTCAACAATCGAAATTTTATGCCAGTACCATGCAATTCCGATGCATCAAATAACTCAAACTCGGGCATTTTTGCCGGCAGAAATAGTGGCTTGCAGCGTTCTGGTATGCTTTTCATCAAGTAATTTTTTTTTTCGTCAGAAAAATATTTTCATTTGTCCACAGAGCTTCTCGTGTTGAACGACGAGGATCGTGTTTAGCAGCGGCTCAGACCACGTGAACAGCTCCGTATCGGTTGTCACTTCGGCAAGTTACAATCGAATATCACAGGTAATTTTTTTTTAAAATTAAAATTAAAATTAAAATTAAAATTAAAATTAAAATTAAAATTAAAATTAAAATTAAAATTAAAATTAAAATTAAAATTAAAATTAAAATTAAAATTAAAATTAAAATTAAAATTAAAATTAAAATTAAAATTAAAATTAAAATTAAAATTAAAATTAAAATTAAAATTAAAATTAAAATTAAAATTAAAAATTATTAAAATTATTAAAATTATTAAAATTATTAAAATTATTAAAATTATTAAAATTATTAAAATTATTAAAATTATTAAAATTATTAAAATTATTAAAATTATTAAAATTATTAAAATTATTAAAATTATTAAAATTATTAAAATTATTAAAATTATTAAAATTAAAAATTATTAAAATTAAAATTATTAAAATTAAAAATTATTAAAATTATTAAAATTATTAAAATTATTAAAATTATTAAAATTATTAAAATTATTAAAATTATTAAAATTATTAAAATTATTAAAATTATTAAAATTATTAAAATTATTAAAATTATTAAAATTATTAAAATTATTAAAATTATTAAAATTATTAAAATTATTAAAATTATTAAAATTATTAAAATTATTAAAATTATTAAAATTATTAAAATTATTAAAATTATTAAAATTATTAAAATTATTAAAATTAAAATTATTAAAAAATTAAAATTAATCAAAATTAATAAAATTATTAAAATTATTAAAATTAATTTTTTTTTAATTTTTCTTTAGATCATCGAAACAGATCCATCAGATGCTTCATTTCGTTTTCGAATCACGTGGTCAAAACATTGCTCGGTGCGTTATAATTGCAGCAAATCCAGTAAAAATGGCAGCAGTAACAATGGCGTTAATGGCAAATTACTCACCATTAACGGGAATGGCGTTTCAGGTTGTGAAAATGAGCGTTACTCATAGTTGATTGAACCAAATTGGTAACAAAATCTATAAAAATCTTCCCTTATTCTCGTTGTACTATTCGAAAAAAAAAGTTTTACTAAAAATTGTATAAAAAAAAAATGTAAAAAATATTTTTCTAGATGAAAAATTAATTAAAATGAACGAAAATTATTTAATAATTAATTTTTCAAAGACAATTTGTGATAAAATTCATTCGTGCAAAAAAAAAAAATATTATTTCATCATAAAAAGTTGTTGAATCATGACATCTCCTTTTATTATTATAAATAGTTATGAATTAAACTTTTTGCATTATTTCATCGTTAAGGTGAAAATGAGAAATAAATTGCACAGAAAATACGTGCTTTTTGCTTTTGTATTGCTTAAAAAGTTTTTCTTGCCTTTTCATTTTATTTATATTTTTTTTTTTTTATTTTAAAATTGAAATAAAATCTCAACTGATTTTAATTGCATTTCACATCATTCGTTATTGAAAGCGAAAGAAAAAAAATTAAAGGCGAACTTTGCACGCACAGCAAAAAATAATAAATTTCTGCCCTCTCACGAACTTCATGACATATTTATCTGTTTTTCCTTCTTTATTATTATTGGTATCGTAAAGAAGAATAAAACTGGTAGTAGATTGTAATAAACTGTCGTCGCACATATTTATATCGGATGCGAGTTGGAGACAAAAATACACAAAAAAAAACGAGACAAATAATTTCAAGAGGTGAAAAAGTGAGTTTGAATAGTTTTTTTAAGCTGAATAAATTCTGAGACGATCATTAAAAAAATTATGAAAATGAAAAAAATCATCATTTTTATAGAAATGATATGAAACATAAATATTCGAAAACATTTTCAATACTTTGACATTTTTTTCTGATGAATAAAAAGAGTTTTTTTGTAAAAAGAGATTCACCATTTAATAAAAAAAGATACAGGTAAATATTGAAATGCTTTTGAGACTTTTTATTTCAAAAGCAAGACTATATAAGAGTTTTTGGTGTACAAAAAAAAAAAATAAAATGAAATAATATAAAAGCAGAAAAAAGCTTAAGAGCCCTCCATAGAGAATTTTAAACTTGAAAAACGGACTATTGGTTTTTTTAAGTCGACTCAATCGAAAGCACAAACAAGTAGTTGAGAAAAAAATAACAATTAGAAGTATCATAAAGACGTTCGAAATTTAAGAAAATAAAAATTTTATTAGATTTGAAATTAAAACTTGTAACTAATAAAATTCAATAAAATAAGTTTAATCCATTTTTTCCGTAAATAATTTTAAAAATTGTAATATTTCATATCATACTTCGATTCCTGTGATACATTTTCTAAAGTTAACTTTCGAAAATTAAGAATTTTTCAACATATTAAAAAAAATACAATTTTCGATTCCTGTGATATATTTTTTTTAAATAAAGCTACCAAATTTTTTTTGAACTTTTTGTCCCAGGCCAAAAGCCGAAAATCCAATGGAACAAAATTTTTTAATTTTTTATTTTTTTTTATATGCTTTTTTATTTAAATTCCAATGGTGTCTGTCTGTCATCGTGTCACGCTCTTAGTTCTCTACTGCCCTCAAGATGGCGCTGTTACTTTACAGTGCATTTGAGTAGCGTGCCCGTTGGTAATTCTGAGAGACCCAGAATGTGTGTTGGGGCAAGGTTTTAGAATATGCATTGGGACAAAGTTTTAGAATGTGCATTGGGGCATTGGAGCTTCGAGAAACTTCATAGAAGCTTCGAGAAACTTCATAGAATGTTCTCGAAACTTCATAGAATGTTCTCGAAACTTCATAGAATGTTCGAGAAACTTCATAGAAGCTTCATAGAAACTTCATAGAATGTTCGAGAAACTTCATAGAAGCTTCTAGAAACTTCATAGAAGCTTCGAGAAACTTCATAGAAGCTTCAAGAAACTTCATAGAATGTTCGAGAAACTTCATAGAATGTTCGAGAAACTTCATAGAATGTTCGAGAAACTTCATAGAATGTTCGAGAAACTTCATAAAATCTTCGAAAATTTTTTAAAACCTCATAAAATTTTAAGGAAATACATTTTTGTAATAACTTTAAAAAATTATAAAAAAAATATTTTAAAAAGATGCTTTTTTATTTGGGGCCCTAAAAAGTTGAAAATAAATGAAAGTTTTTCAAAATTTAAGCAAAAGAAAAAAGCATGCGAGGCCAAAATAAGTGAGAATAACTTCAAATGTAAGTGAAAAGTAGTTGAAATAAAATTGTTGGGCTCGAATGTCTTTTTGCTTTTGCTTAAATTTTAAAAAACTTTCATTTATTTTCAACTTTTTAGGGCCCCAAATAAAAAAGCATCTTTTTAAAATATTTTTTTTATAATTTTTTATTTTTGAAGAAGAAGAGTTGAATTCTTCTGAACACAATTTCAAGAAGTTTTCAATGTAGATACCTTAAAACCAACTAAAATATTGATTAACGACGAAAAACTGTTTAAATGATGTCATTTTGTATTAAAAAGTATTTCAAATTTTTTTTGTTGCCCCCCCCCATTTTAAAAAAAAAATTTTGGGACAAAAAAATTCGAAAAAAAATTTGGAGCGGCCTAAAATTATACTTTTTTTTATTAATGATGTTCAAAAAATCTTTAAACAAAAGAACATTTTTGTTCTTTAAACGACTTTTAAGAAAAATCGAAAGTTAACAAATTAAGTAAGAGAAAAAAAAATCGATAGTTAAGTATAAAATTGAGATGAATATTTTTTATTATAAAATTGATCATTTTTAACTAAAAACCTAAAATTTAAAAAATCAAGAATTTTTTTATAGTAAAACCATTAAAATATTTCTTTAAGAATTAAATTCCACGTGCAAAAATTAATGGCGTCTCCGATCAGCTGATATTTAGTTAACTCTTTTACTATAGATGTCGCTGTAGAATCATAAGATCAATAAAAATGTCTTTAAACACTTTTGTAAATCCTCTTAAAAACCACTTAATCACTCTAAAAATTGTTTCAATCTCCAAAATGCGACACGACACGATACAATCGAAAAATGGCCTAAAACATTCAACAACTTTTGTGGTAAATACTTCCTTTCCATTAAAAACTTGTTTCAAACTACTTTTTACTTTATACTATAAGAATGTAGATAAAAACTTAACTTTTAAATCTTCCTCTTTTTATAAAAACTAAGTAAACGACAAAATGTTGTATCAAAACTCGAAAATTGGAAACTTCCGTGAGAAGTACTAAACAAAAAAAATGTAATCAACTATGAAATAAATAAAAATTGTTCGAAAATGATTCGAAAAAGAAATAAATCAATCGAAATGAATACAAAAATTTTTTATTGGCGCCAAATTATTTTCCCGCCATTTTAGTAAGTATGTTTTTAATCTTTTCCATCTCTGGCTTCAAAAGATCCAAACGACTTTTAGTTTTTGGCACTAGATTATCGGACATCGTGTTAAAGCGTCGTCTGTAGTGAATGGCATTCCATGAAATATCGGGAGCACATTGAATTTCCTCAACTTTATCTTTTGGGTAATATCTAACGCGATAATCCGCCATTGTTTCAATTGTGACTCCAGCTTTTCGGAAATCTGCGTTAATTTTGAGCAATCTAATGCAAGAAATTTCGTTCTGATTGTAGGCAATTCTCGTTAAATTCGGTAAAGATCTTAAAATTGCACGAGAATCGATGTCCAAAAGATCATTTGTGTGAATGAAAAGCGTCTCGATAGAGGGCGCATCACGCAAAATCGTGATCGGAATCGATTTCAACAAATTATTTTGCAAATATAAAGTTTTAAGTTCCTTCAAAGCACTCAAATTTGCAACATTTTCAATTCTATTTTCAGCCAAATTTAAAAAATTTACTTTGGCATTTCCAGAAAATGTCGAATCCGGCAATTTTTCAATAAAGTTCCCCGCCAAGTCGATAGATGTCAGGTCCGTGCATTGCTTAAAGGCGTCATTGTCGATCTCCTCAATGCGTGAAGTTGTAATTTTCAGTTCTACAATTTTCGGAAAGGATTTGCAAATGTCGTCCATCAGCAGAGGAATCGATGAGGAATGAAGAAAGACACGATGAACAGCGTTTACGTCACTTGCAGTCGGCTGGAAATGCGGATGGGTGCGATTCGTGATGACTTGATGTAAGGTACAGAGATCTCCGGTCATTTGACACTCGTAATGCGGGACCTCATCACTGGTTACGAAGCCAAAAAGACTAAAAACGAGTAAAATTGAAACCTTTCGTGAGGAAAACATTTTTGCTACTAACGAATTTTGCCTAAAAATGAGACATTTTTGAGGTTAATCTTATCAAATTGTTATTTTTTTCGCGATTCTACCAAAAATTTATCAATTAATCTCGATCTATTGTTAAATTTTTCGTGAAATCAGAGCAGATTAGATAATTCGATATAAAAATTGCGATTTTTTAATGTCTTACTTTAGTATTTTTTCAGTAAATCCACGATGAAGCAACTTTTCGTAGCAATTTTGCTGTTCCACGTCGTGTTTGGTGACGATGAAAATCCCGTTTTTTGGTGCCGCAACGACGATGAAGGCTATTGTCGCTTCAATAATGTCCAATTAACTGCTGATGCTCCATATTGGCGACCCGCTGCCGAAAATACTGCTGGCGTGAGGAAAGTTGCGTTCGATAGTTCATCAATTCCCGTCTTTTCCGACGATATTTGCAAAACTTTTTCCAATCTGGAGGAAATTTCCGCTCGTTCCGCGATGATTGAGGAATTTATCGAGAATGCCTTTCACTCGTGTGCCAACTTAAAAGTGCTGGATTTCCAGGGAAACGCCATTCGCTCGATTGACGAAGACGAATTTCGATCTTTGACGAAGCTGGAGACGATTCGACTCGACAGTAATCGCTTGGAGACACTTCCTTCGAATATTTTTGTGAATCAAGTTAACCTCAAATCGTTATTTTTGGGCGTAAATTACTTGCAATCGTTCCCGGCATACCTCCTGCAACGAAATACGGAACTCGAGGAATTGTACATCCACACGAATGACTTGCTGGACTTGGATTTCCGGAAATTGCTTGAATATCTGCCGAATTTGAAGACTATCGAGTACAATGCGAACCAATTTTCATGCATTCATGTCGCTGAAATGAATCGCGCCTTCAAAGAAGCTGGCGTTTCGGTGAATTTGATCGCTTTTGCTCGAACTCGGTACTATCCGCAAGTGAAAGTGGGCGATATTTTGTGCTCTGAGGATATTTCGTGGTCCGGATCGTACTACAGAACGGCATTTAACGTCTTGAATGACATCGATAACGTGCTGTACACTAAAAAAGAGGTGAAAAACATGATAAATGCCGCAATTGAGGAGAGCACGGTCGAATTAAAGCACGAAATTGAGCAGTTACGTGTTTTGCTCGACGCAATCTCGCGTAAAATGGACTAATAAAGACTTTTTCTAATTGAAAGTTGCATGCCAAGTTGTGTTTTTTGCACTTTTCGTGTGAAATTAGGTCAGTTTATCGCTGAAAATCGTGAGAAAATGTTCAATAAAGTTATTTTTACGACAATTTGCTTGATGCAACTGCATTCTTACCTGCAATTGACTCTAAGCGAGCCTTCCCTTCCGATTTTTTGGTGCAAATTCAACGTCAACGAGCGTTGTTGTGACTTTAACAACGTTTTTCTCAACGAAACGCACTTTTTATTCCAACCAGCGGCGGAAAATGTCTCAGCTGTGAAGAAAATTTCGTTTAATTCGTCATCCGTTCCCGTCCTCGGTGACAGTTTATGCAAAACTTTTCCCCATTTGGAAGAATTTCACTTGCGAAAATCGAAATTGCGTGAAATTCGGGTCTCAGCACTCGTGGATTGCACAGTCCTTCGTTCCTTATATCTCATTGGGAATGACTTGGAAACACTCACTGAAGGAATTTTCGATGCAAATCTAAATTTGGAAAAACTTTATTTAAATATAAATTTCATTCGTTACTTACCGCCGAAAATTTTTGCTCCTTTGAAACGCTTGAAAATTCTTCATTTGCAGGACAATAAATTGACAAATCTCGATCCGATGCTTTTTCAGCAGAATTTATTGCTGGAACAACTTGTCATTCATACGAACGACTTGCTGGAAATTGATGAAAAAAATCTTCTCAAATTTCTGCCGGAACTGAAGAAAATTGGATATAACAATAATTTGCTGCCGTGCGACAGAGTTGATGAAATTATGAGACGATTTGCCGAAAAAAATGTCAAAGTTCACAAAGATTTTTCGTATCGCAAGCGATTTCATCCGCAAGAGGAACTTTACTCGGATCTGCTGTGTTTGGATGAGATGTCGTGGATGACAGTGCATTACCGCAGAAAATTGATGGGAGATGTGAACGAGTTGTCGAATAATTGTAATTGTATTGTCAAGGAAGAGAAATGTGATCAAAGTTTGATTTTGAGTCTCTGAAAGGAAAAAATAAATTAAAATTATCGGTTAAAAATTTATTTTCTTTATCTTAAAAAGTTCAAAAATTTTTATTTTTTTTTTTCGTAAGATATCTTAAATATTCATTTTTCTTTTTTAATTTCTATAATTTGTTTTAAATTATTTGAAACAAAAAATAAATTTTTAAAATTTTGAATCATTTTTTTTTAATTTTTTCTTCAAAAAAAAAAAATTATTTTTCATCTCGTATACATGTAGAAAAAATTTATAGAAATTTTTAAAACTTACTCATTTAATTTTTTTTTAAATTGGAAAATTTTTAAAAAATACGGATATTAGAAACCATTGTTTTTTTTTCAGTTTCAATTTTTTGGCAGTTTTGAGTTGTAAAATGATTAAAAATGATAAATTAGAGCCCTCTGACAAATTTTCATCCATTTGGAGCAAGATTTGACAAAAAAAAGCTTTGACACAGTTTTTGACACAGTTTTTTTGCTCTTGATTTAGTTTTCAAAACAAAACTATGTCAAAGAAAAAAAATTTTTTCAGTTTCAATTTTTTGGCAGTTTTGAGTTGTAAAATGATTAAAAATGATAAATTAGAGCCCTCTGACAAATTTTCATCCATTTGGAGCAAGATTTGACAAAAAAAAGCTTTGACACAGTTTTTGACACAGTTTTTTTGCTCTTGATTTAGTTTTTAAAACAAAACTATGTCAAAGAAAAAAAAATTTTTTCAGTTTCAATTTTTTAGCAGTTTTGAGTTGTAAAATGATTAAAAATGATAAATTAGAGCCCTCTGACAAATTTTTATCCATTTGGAGCAAGATTTGACAAAAATTGCTTTGACACAGTTCAAAACAAAAATTGCTTTGACACAGTTTTTGACACAGTTTTTGACACAGTTTTGTTCTTGATTTAGTTTTCAAAACAAAACTATGTCAAAGAAAAACATTTTTTTCAGTTTCAATTTTTTAGCAGTTTTGAGTTGTAAAATGATTAAAAATGATAAATTAGAGCCCTCTGACAAATTTTTATCCATTTGAAGCAAGATTTGACAAAAATTGCTTTGACACAGTTTTTGACACAGTTTTTTTGCTCTTGATTTAGTTTTCAAAACAAAACTATGTCAAAGAAAAAAATTTTTTTCAGTTTCAATTTTTTGGCAGTTTTGTGTTGTAAAATGATTAAAAATGATAAATTAGAGCCCTCTGACAAATTTTTATCCATTTGGAGCAAGATTTGACACAGTTTTTGACACAGTTTTTTTGCTCTTGATTTAGTTTTCAAAACAAAACTATGTCAAAGAAAAAATTTTTTTTCAGTTTCAATTTTTTGGCAGTTTTGAGTTATAAAATGATTAAAAATGATAAATTAGAGCCCTCTGACAAATTTTTATCCATTTGGAGCAAGATTTGACAAAAAAAAGCTTTGACACAGTTTTTGACACAGTTTTTTTGCTCTTGATTTAGTTTTTAAAACAAAACTATGTCAAAGAAAAAATTTTTTTCAGTTTCAATTTTTTGGCAGTTTTGAGTTATAAAATGATTAAAAATGATAAATTAGAGCCCTCTGACAAATTTTTATCCATTTGGAGCAAGATTTGACAAAAAACACAGCTTTGACAAAACAAAACTATGTCAAAGAAAAAATTTTTTTTTCAGTTTCAATTTTTTGGCAGTTTTGAGTTTAAAATGATTAAAAATGACACAGTTTTTGACACAGTTTTTTTGCTCTTGATTTAGTTTTCAAAACAAAACTAAGTTTTGAGTTATAAAATGATTAAAAATGATAAATTAGAGCCCTCTGACAAATTTTCATCCATTTGGAGCAAGATTTGACAAAAAAAGCTTTGACACAGTTTTTGACACAGTTTTTTTGCTCTTGATTTAGTTTTCAAATCAAAACTGTGTCAAAGAAAAAAATTTTTTTTCAGTTTCAATTTTTGAGTTATAAAATGATTAAAAATGATAAATTAGAGCAAAGGAGCAAAACAAAAAAAGCTTTGACACAGTTTTTGACACAGTTTTTTTGCATTTAGTTTTCAAAACAAAACTTGTCAAAGAAAAAAATTTTTTTCAGTTTCAATTTTTTGGCAGTTTTGAAATGATTAAAAATGATAAATTAGAGCCCTCTGACAAATTTTTATCCATTTGGAGCAAGATTTGACAAAAAACACAGTTTTTGACACAGTTTTTGACACAGTTTTTTTGCTCTTGATTTAGTTTTCAAAACAAAACTATGTCAAAGAAAAAATTTTTTTTCAGTTTCAATTTTTTGGCAGTTTTGAGTTAAAAATGATTAAAAATGATAAATTAGAGCCCTTTGACAAATTTTTATCCATTTGGAGCAAGATTTGACAAAAAAAAGCTTTGACACAGTTTTTGATTTAGTTTTTTGTTCTTGATTTAGTTTTCAAAACAAAACTATGTCAAAGAAAAAAATTTTTTTCAGTTTCAATTTTTTGGCAGTTTTGAGTTATAAAATGATTAAAAATGATAAATTAGAGCCCTCTGACAAATTTTTATCCATTTGGAGCAAAATTTGACAAAAAAAAGCTTTGACACAGTTTTTGACACAGTTTTTTTGCTCTTGATTTAGTTTTCAAAACAAAACTATGTCAAAGAAAAAAATTTTTTTCAGTTTCAATTTTTTGGCAGTTTTGAGTTATAAAATGATTAAAAATGATAAATTAGAGCCCTCTGACAAATTTTCATCCATTTGGAGCAAGATTTGACAAAAAAAGCTTTGACACAGTTTTTGACACAGTTTTTTTGCTCTTGATTTAGTTTTCAAAACAAAACTATGTCAAAGAAAAAATTTTTTTTCAGTTTCAATTTTTTGGCAGTTTTGAGTTATAAAATGATTAAAAATGATAAATTAGAGCCCTCTGACAAATTTTCATCCATTTGGAGCAAGATTTGACAAAAATTGGCTTTGACACAGTTTTTGACACAGTTTTTTTGCTCTTGATTTAGTTTTTAAAACAAAACTATGTCAAAGAAAAAAATTTTTTTCAGTTTCAATTTTTTGGCAGTTTTGAGTTATAAAATGATTAAAAATGATAAATTAGAGCCCTCTGACAAATTTTTATCCATTTGGAGCAAGATTTGACAAAAAAAAGCTTTGACACAGTTTTTTTTTTTTGCTCTTGATTTAGTTTTTAAAACAAAACTATGTCAAAGAAAAAAATTTTTTTCAGTTTCAATTTTTTGGCAGTTTTGAGTTATAAAATGATTAAAAATGATAAATTAGAGCCCTCTGACAAATTTTCATCCATTTGGAGCAAGATTTGACAAAAAAAAGCTTTGACACAGTTTTTGACACAGTTTTTTTGCTCTTGATTTAGTTTTCAAAACAAAACTATGTCAAAGAAAAAATTTTTTTTCAGTTTCAATTTTTTGGCAGTTTTGAGTTGTAAAATGATTAAAAATGATAAATTAGAGCCCTCTGACAAATTTTTATCCATTTGGAGCAAGATTTGACAAAAATGGCTTTGACACAGTTTTTGATTTAGTTTTTGCTCTTGATGTTTTTAAAACAAAACTAAAAGAAAAAATTTTTTTTCAGAATTTTTTGGCAGTTTTGAGTTATAAAATGTTTTTGACACAGTTTTTTTGCTCTTGACACAGTTTTTTTTGCTCTTGATTTAGTTTTCAAACAAAACTATGTCAAAGAAAAAATTTTTTTTCAGTTTCAATTTTTTGGCTATAATTTAGTTATAAAATGATTAAAAATGATAAATTAGAGCCCTCTGACAAATTTTTATCCATTTGGAGCAAGATTTGATTTTTTTTGCTTTTTATGCAGTTTTGAGTTTTCAAAACAAAACTTGTAAAATGATTAAAAATGATAAATTAGAGCCCTCTGACAAATTTTTATCCATTTGGAGCAAGAATTGACAAAAATGGCTTTGACACAGTTTTTGACACAGTTTTTTTGCTCTTGATTTAGTTTTCAAAACAAAACTATGTCAAAGAAAAAATTTTTTTCAGTTTCAATTTTTTAGCAGTTTTGAGTTGTAAAATGATTAAAAATGATAAATTAGAGCCTCTGACAAATTTTTATCCATTTGGAGCAAAATTTGACAAAAATGGCTTTGACACAGTTTTTGACACAGTTTTTTTGCTCTTGATTTAGTTTTCAAAACAAAACTATGTCAAAGAAAAATTTTTTTTCAGTTTAAATTTTTTGGCAGTTTTGAGTTAAAAAATGATAAATTAGAGCCCTTTGACAAATTTTAATCCATTTGAAGAAATATTTGGCAAATTTTTCAAAATTTTACAAAATTTCAAATGAAATTGCTTCCTTGCGTGATATTCTTATTAAATTTAATAAATTACTAAAAGCCACAGTAATCTACACCCTAAGTAAGTTCATTTCTATGAATTTTCTTTGTTTATTGGTTTATCTCATTTTAAGTTTATAAACAATGCACTTTAATCTTTCTCATATATACTTTGCTGTTCATGTACACGTAAACTTGTTGCATCAAATATTTTTGTTTGTTTTTCACCGAAACCGCAGCAAAATAAAGCGCTGTGAAAACAAACAAATAAACAAGGCAGTTTTGGTTTTGCATGCAAACTCAAACTAAATAGAAAACTTTTTTTATCATCGTAGAAAAAAAAAAACAGAGAGAAATAGACGTGATAACAAACACAAACTTGTTCAAAATATTCATTATTTAATGAATGAATGAACGACAAAAAAAACGTAAATATTGTCTTATTTTATGTATTTTTGTGTGACGTACTGGTCGTCTAATAGAAATAAAATTTAAACTAGTTTGTGCTCTGCTGTCGTCGTGTTCGGACGTGAAATACGTTTAATACGATTGGTAACGTAAAACTCTAATTTTGATATCAATTTTACAAAAAAAAATAAAATAAAAAAAAAAATTTTAAAAGAAAAATAAAGAAAAATATCGATTTACAAGGGAAAAAAATTAAGTTCCCAAAGTTTGAACAAAGAATTTCACTGAAATCAAAAGTGATACGCAGCAAAAAAGGTGAATGAATGTCTCACAACTGATAAAGTATCACAGATCAAAGAAATATTCCTCGTACAAGACGTGAAGTTATGTAATAAACGACCTTGGTACGACGACTCTGCGTATCGTACAAATAAAAAAAAATTAAATTAATTCAGAAAAGTTGTGGAAGTTTGAATATTTAATGAAAATTATCAACGTTTGATTTTTTTTCTTTTAATTTTTTTTTATGTGGAATGCTTGTGACATAAACACGCTTTTTCGTTCTTTTGATCATGTGCGTAAAAGAAATCAAGAATTTGCAATGTTGTTCTCTTTAAAATGAGAAAAAAAAATTGACAAGTGACGTGATTGACAAAGAGAAAATTATAAACAGCAAAATTAAATGAATTAATGAAATGTTTTAATTCAAGTCTATGGAATTTTTTTTATTTGATTAGAAACAAAAAAAAATAAAAGACTTGTTATCAATGCCTTGAGTTAGGTCGAAGATAAGAAGTGTGTTTATTACGCAAAAAAAAAGAGAACAAAAGAAATAATTTGTTATCAATGAAGTGATCTGATCTCGCGTGTTATATGAACAATAAACGGGTCATAAGAGATTATTTTTTAAATTGTTTCTGAAGTAATTACGTAATTTTTGTTGTATTAAAAAAAACTGACCTATGTTAATTTGATTTTTTTTTAATATAAAAATTTAATAATTAATTAATAAAAATAATTTAATAAATAAATAAAATTTAATAAATTATTAAAATTATTTTAAATAAATATAAATATAATTAATATAAAATAAATTATAAAAATTTATTTAATAAATTTAATTAATTATTTTTTTAAATTTAATTAATTAGTTTAAACATATGAAAAATCATTTAATTTTTTTAAAAATTACTCGTGTTGCACCGAAGATTATAATTAAATGTATTTTTTTCTCTGTGCAGAAACTTCCTCAACTGAATAAACAACAAAGAAGTGCAGAGCAAATAGCCAACAGGCAAAACTTTTATTACAGAAAGCCACAAAGTGAATATTTGTGTTGCCGACAATTAAGAGGATAGTTTTACACAATTAGACCGAGGATAAATACGTGAAAATGACTTCAACTGTGAAACTCAGCAAGGATTTGCCGGATATTGAGGTTTGTTTGTAAATTTTTTTTTAAATTATTTTAGACAAAAAAAAAATAGAAAAATATATTTTCGTTACTTTTTCAATTTTTACACTTTTAGTGAGTTTTTAGAATAAATTTTTAAAAATTGATGAATTTTTATATTATTTTTTAAGAAAAAAAAATTAAAAAGAAAATATATTCTTACGTCTTTTTTAAACAATTAAGGCCGCTCCAAATAAAAATCAAAAATAAAGTCCAAAATTTTTGAAAATAAAATGGGGGGGGGGCAAAATAAAAAAAAAATTTGAAATACTATTTTCATACAAAGTGACAAAATTTTTAACTATTTTTGAGTGTTTAATATTTTTTATTTATTTTTATAATTATTTTTTTTTTGAGATTTGCTAATTTAAAATAGATTTCAGAATATTACATATTAAAAATTAAGAAAAAAAAATTCAAAATAACTGTCAAAAAAATTTGGAAAATAAATTCAGTAATTTTGTAAAAAAAAATTAAATATTTAAGAAAATTTATGTTAAACTACGATTTTTTAAACAAAAATTATGAAAAATTTAAAACTTTTTAAAAAAATTTCTAAAAACATCTTGAAAAATTATGAAAATACACCTAAAAACGGCCATTTTTGATGAAATTTTTAACTTTTTTTTTGCCCCATTGGATTTTCGACTTTTAAAATGGGGCATCGGACTTTATTTTTGATTTTCATTTGGAGCGGCCTAAATTTAAAAAAAAAATATTTATTTATTTATAAATTATTTGTATTTTTTGTCGAAAAATTTTAATTTTTTAAAATTTTTTAGATTTTACATATTTTTTTTTACCTCAATTAAATTAAAAATTAATTATTTTTTTATATTTATTTTTTTTACAACTAAAAAAAATTAAATAAAAAAATTTAAAATAAATTTTTAATTAAATTATTTTAATTAATTTTTTTTTTTGCAGAATTTATTGGCATTAAACCCCCGAGTAGCTACAAAATGTTCCGTTGTGCCCACAACTACCACGAAAAAGGTCAAACAACATTGGAAACGCAACGGAAGTAAATCATGCTCCTCATGTCCCTCGCTTACTAACGATTTTTCCGACATAAAGCACACCACGTTGTCAGAACGCGGTGCCTTGCGCGAAGCCGCACGTTGTTTAAAATGTGCCGATGCTCCATGCCAGAAGTCTTGCCCAACGCAACTCGATATCAAGGCGTTCATCACGTCAATCGCCAACAAAAACTACTACGGAGCGGCAAAAGCAATTTTCAGCGATAATCCGCTCGGCTTGACATGCGGCATGGTTTGTCCCGTGAGCGATTTGTGCGTTGGCGGATGCAATTTGCAGGCAACCGAAGAAGGACCCATCAACATTGGGGGCTTGCAACATTACGCAACTGACGTCTTCAAGCGCATGGGACTCAAGCAAATTCTGTCGCCGGATTTGAAGCCTTTGAAAAATCCCAATGCGAAAATTCGTCTTTTGGGTGGCGGACCAACATCGCTTTCGTGCGCGACTTTCCTCGGACGTCTTGGATACAAAAATATCGTCGTGTATGAACGTCGTCCGTACTTGGGAGGCTTAAGTGCTTCGGAAATTCCGCAATATCGGCTGCCCATTGACGTGGTTGACTTTGAAATTAGTCTCGTGAAGGATTTGGGCGTGAAATTCGAGACGGGACGAAGTCTCTCGACGAAAGATATTACGGTGAAAAAATTGCTGGAAGAGAAAACGGATGCAATTTACTTGGGTATCGGATTGCCACAAGCGAAAGTTGATAAAGTGTTCGAGGGACTTACCGTCGCGAATGGTTTTTACACGTCGAAGGACTTTTTGCCGCTCGTTGCGGATGGCAGCAAGCCCGGCGTTTGTGCTTGCAAGACTCCAACGTTGCCCACATTGACAGGAAATGTCATCGTGTTGGGAGCAGGAGACACAGCTTTTGATTGTGCGACATCGGCGTTGCGTTGCGGGGCGAAAAAAGTCTTTGTTGTCTTCCGAAAGGGCAGTTCTAACATCAGAGCGGTGCCAGAAGAGGTAAGAAATGTGTTTTTAAAAAATTAGTAGAAAATTATTTAATTTTTTTTTTAATTTTTTGAAATTTTCTAATAAAAAAAAGAACAATTGGATAAAAAATTACCTAAAAAATTAGAAATTAAAAAAAGTCTTCCAAAAAAAATTTTTTTTAAATTAAATATTTTTATAAAGTTTTTTTAACCTCAACTTTGTACGAAAAAAAAATAAATTTTTAAAATTTTATCTTGTTAGATTTTATCTTTCAAAAATTTAATAAAAAAAATCGATAATTACATCTGTGGTTATATTTTGAGAATATTTTGGTATTTTTTCAAATATTTTTGAATTTAAATGTATACATTTTTTTGTATGAATATTTTCAGACTATATGGTTCAATTAATTTTTTAAATCTAAAAAAAAAATACAAAAAAAATAAAAATAATAATTCAAAGATTTCAAATATTCAAAAATTTAAAATATTCTCTAATTTAATCAAAGAAGATTTATTTTTTTTTTTTTTTTATTAAATTTTTCTCGAAAGAAAAATTCTCAAATTTTGAAATTATAAGTTCATAAATGAAATTCATTTTTGAGTGAATTTTTTTTTTGATTTCCCAATTTTTTTGACATTTTTCATTTTTTATATTTATTTATTAATTTTTATTATTAAAAAATTTAAATTATTAAAAAAAAATCCCGGGCGAAAAGGATAAATCGCACAAATGCACAAAATTTTTAAAAAAGATTTTTCAATAAAAATTTTTGCAAATTTTTTGGTTCAAATGCACTTTTTATTCAATAATTGGGCATAAACAACACAAAAACATTTTGGAGAAATTTTAAAATTTTTATTACCAATTTGTATGATTTGTGCGATTTATCCTTTTTATTCTTTCTATTAAAAAAAACTGATATTTTTTCAAAATTTTTGAAAATCTCTCATTGTATCCTTAAATACTCGTCTTAAGGCATATTTTCTCAAACTCAATTTTGTCAAAAATATTTGAAAAAAAAATTATTTAAAAAAATAAAAATATTTAAAAAAAAATACTTATAAAAATTTAAAAAAAATATTAGTAGAAAGGAGTCTTATAAAGAAACTTATTTTGAAATATTAGAAAAGGTTTAAAAAATTTTTTAAACAAATTTTTAAAAATATAAAATCTTTAATTAGACAAAAATGGAAAAAAAAATATTTCCAAAATTTTAAAAATTTTTCGCTGATTTTTATTAAAAATTTTCAGGTCGAACTTGCACGCGAAGAAAAATGCGAATTCATTCCTTACATGTCGCCCGCTCAAGTCATCGTTCGTGATGGAAAAATCTGCGCTGCCGAATTCTATCGCACCGAACAAAATGAAAAAGACGAATGGATTGTCGACAAAGATCAAATTGTTCGTTTAAAAGCCAATTACGTCATCTCCGCCTTTGGTTCGGGACTCCAAGATCCAGACAGTAAGTTCAAAATTTCCCTTTTTCAACATTTTTTCATGAAATTTCTCCATTTTTAACAGTGCTTGAGGCTCTTTCTCCCGTTCCGCTGAACAAATGGAACCTCCCGATCGTGAATTCGTCGACGCACCAAACTGAGATCCCAAATATTTTCTGCGGCGGTGACTTGGCTGGTAATGCCGAGACTACCGTTGAGTCCGTTAACGATGGAAAAGTCGCTGCTTGGTACATGCATTGCTATCTCGAGGGTTTGTCATTCGATACGCCGCCCGAACTTCCTTTGTTCCACACGGAAATCGATAATGTTGATCTCTCGGTGGAAGTTTGCGGTGTCAAATTCGAAAATCCATTCGGTTTGGCAAGTGCCCCGCCTACAACGTCAACCGCTATGATTCGACGTGCCTTCGAGCAAGGTTGGGGATTTGCTGTGACGAAGACGTTCAGCTTGGAAAAGGATATTGTGACGAATGTGTCGCCTCGTATTGTTCGTGGAACGACTGCTGGGCACAATTATGGACCGCAACAAGGCTCTTTCTTGAATATTGAGCTCATTTCGGAGAAATGCACGGAATATTGGTTACGCGGAGTGACGGAGCTCGTACGTGACTTCCCGACAAAAGTCGTAATTGCCAGTATCATGTGCGGATATGACAAAGATGATTGGACAAAGCTTGCAAAAATGGCAGAAGCAGCGGGCGCACACATGCTCGAACTGAATTTGTCGTGTCCTCATGGGATGGGCGAACGTGGCATGGGATTAGCATGCGGGCAACAACCAGATTTGGTCTATAACATCTCTCTGTGGGTGCGAGAAGCTGTCAAAATCCCCTTTTTCGTCAAATTAACGCCAAATATCACGGATATCGTGGATATTGCTGATGCTGCATTCCGCGGAAAGGCCGATGGAGTCTCTGCCATTAACACTGTCTCGGGTTTAATGAGCATTTCGCCGAAAGCTGAGCCCTGGCCTGCCGTTGGAATTGAAAAACGCACGACATACGGCGGCGTAAGTGGCAATGCAACGCGTCCCATGGCACTTCGAGCTATTACAGCCATCGGAAATCGTTTCCCCAAGTTCCCCATTATGGGTACGGGAGGTATTGATTCTGCTGATGCCGCATTCCAGTACATCCAAGCAGGAGCTCCGCTTTTGCAAGTTTGCTCCGCTGTGCAAAATCAGGACTTTAGCGTGGTGCAAGACTACATCACGGGACTCAAGGCATTGTTGTATCTCGAAGCGAATCCGCCGTCGCATGATTGGTTGGGGCAATCGCCGCCTGTGGGAAAAATTCAAAAAGGAAAACCTGTGGTGCCGTTACGTGACGAAAATGGCAAGCCTATTTTGCATTTTGGACCGTACGTGAAGGAACGAGAGGAAAAACTCGCTAAAATGAGACTTGAAAAGGGACCGTTGTGGGATCCTTTGAAAGGTAAATATTGTTAAAAAGCGAAAAATTTTATTTCGAAAGCTAAAAATTTCATTTCTAAACTAAAAATTTTATTTCGAAACTAAAATTTCATTTCGAGAAAGAAAAATTTCATTTCGAAAAAGAAAAAATTCATTTCGAAAAAGAAAAATTTCATTTCGAAAAAGAAAAATGTCATTTCGAAAACGAAGAATTTAATTTCGAAAGAGAAAAATTTTATTTCGAAAATTAAAAATTTTATTTCGAAAAAGAAAAATTTTATTTCGAAAAAGAAAAATTTCATTTCGAAAAAGAAAAATTTCATTTCGAAAAAGAAAAATTTCATTTCGAAAAAGAAAAAATTCATTTCGAAAAAGAAAAATTTCATTTCGAAAAAGAAAAATGTCATTTCGAAAACGAAGAATTTAATTTCGAAAGAGAAAAATTTTATTTCGAAAATTAAAAATTTTATTTCGAAAAAGAAAAATTTAATTTCGAAAGAGAAAAATTTTATTTCGAAAATTGAAAATTTCATTTCGAAAAAGAAAAATTTCATTTCGAGAATGAAGAATTTCATTTCGAAACTAAAAATTTCATTAGGAGATAGAAAAATTCCATCTCGAAAGCAAAAAAATTAGTTTCGAAAACTAAAAATGTCATTTATTGAATAAAAACTCCAATTTAAAAGCGAAAAAAAAAATCAAAACAAACAATTTTTTTTTCAGACGAAACCTTCGCCAATGACACAAACGGCACGACATCGAATGGCGTGAACGGCAAATCAAATAGCAACGTGCCTCGCATCAGTGACATCGTTGGACGTGCTCTCCCGCGAGTCGGCAAATACAACGATCTCGATAACAAAAAACAAGTGGTGGCACTGATTGATGATGTGAGTATTCTGTCACGCCACACGAGAGAGGCAAAATTAATTTATTGTTTACAAATATCCGCAGGACCTTTGCATCAACTGCGGCAAATGCTACATGACGTGCAATGATAGCGGATACCAAGCCATTAGTTTCGACGCCGAGACTCATATTCCGCATGTGGGAGACGATTGCACGGGTTGCACACTTTGTTTATCCGTTTGTCCCGTCATTGACTGCATAAGGTAAGCTAAAAAGCAATTTGAGACATTTTTGTCATTGTTTCATATTTGTTTGCTTTTAGTATGGTGCCAAAGAAGATTCCGCATGTCATCAAGCGTGGTTTGACGAAGGAAGTATGGAAAGTGCATGCATTGAGTCCATCGCAGTAAATTTCGAGAAAATCGAGGAAAATTTTATTTTGCAACAATTTTTAATAGAAAACTAATAAATGTCAGTTTCCAATAAGTTTTATTGTTTTTCTCATATTTTGATTCGACGTTGGTATGAAATATTGAATTTTTTCAGATTTTTTTTAAATATTTCCCAAAGTTCATGAATTTTTTGTCGAAAAACGTCGAATATTGAATTTTAATAAGAATTTTTTAATATAAATATCTATGGAAATTTTTTTTTCTTTAAAAAAATTTAATGTCTTTAATAATTTCAAACAATAATTTTTTAAAAAGATTTTTTTTAAAGAAAATCAAAAGAAAATAAATTTATTTCGTATAAATATTATCAAAAAAAATCAAAAAAATATGGTCAAAATTTTAATTTTTAAATTAATTAATTACTTAATTATTTTTATTTTTTTCTTTGAAATATGTTTAAAAATTTTTAATTAAAAAAATTTTAAAATGATTTTTGATTTTTGAATTTGAAATATTATTTGAATATTTGAAAAAAAAACAAAATTTTAAATTAAAATTATTTTTAATTTTTTTTCTTTAAAAAATTTTTAAAAAAATTTTAATTTAAAAAATTTGAAAACTATTTTTATTTAATTTGAATATTTGAAAAAAAAAAATATGTTTTTTTAAATTTTTAATAAATATAATTATTAAAAAAATAAATGATATTCAGTCTTAACTTTTGCGCCATTATCACTCCTACCTCCTATTTTTGGTTCAAAATTGTGAAAAAAAAAAATTTTTGCTCGTCTAATATTAAAATATTTTACGTTCGAATGAAATCCAGACAGCTTTCTGTACTAAATCCAATAAATTCTATACTCAATGAAAATTATTTATTTAAATGCAAAACATCAAAATACCTTTGAAGCAAAATATCAAAACTAGAATTTTTTTATTAAATAGTTTTATTTATTTTTTTATTATTTTCCTTTGACAAAGTATACGTTTATTAAATTTTTGTTCATTTCATTCATTTATTTTTTTTTTACATCGAACACAAAATTTCTTGCATATTTTTAAATTTAATTTAATTTTAAAAAAGAAAATTTTTTCAATTCTTTTTCAAATCCACAGCTTACAGTCACAAAAATTTTGTATTTTTTTTTTTTGTTGTACTTAATTCTAACAATATTTTTATGATATTTTTTAGCCTTCTTTTAAATTCCATTTATTTATTTAGTTATTTTTTTTTTCTAGACACGTTAATTTAAAAATTTAATTATTTTATTTATAATTAATTAAAAGAAATGGGTAAAAATGGAATTATTTAACATAATCCTACGATATTCAAGTGCGAGTGATACGAAAAAATTGTGTGTGTGATTAATCTTAATAATGAGAAAAAATGATTAATGATAAGTAATTGTAATTAATCGTATTTAGATAATTTCTTGATTTGCTGTTCATGCGCGGAGAATGACACAAAATGCTTTCGAGATGCTGGAGTTATCACAAAAATTTGGGGCAGTGATCGTTTTTTTTTTCGTGCGAATTTGTCATTCTTTCGTCCGAGATGCCTCTGAGGCATCAAATTGAGACAATGATTTTTGCGGAAGGGCTTTGATCGTTTTTCGTAGGAACTTTTTCTGCGATTTTTTTGTAGTTGGAGCAGTGGCGTAGCGTCATAGGGGCAATATGGGGGCAATGCCCCCCCAAAAATTTCAAGTTTTCAAAGGAATTTTTCAGAATTTGAGGATAAAAAATTTTATTTGTTCTGTTTGCCCCCCCCAAAATTTTTCGCCTTGCTACGCCCCTGAGTTGGAGTAAAAAAGTGACAGAAAAAGAAAAAAAATATATTTAAAAAATAAAATAAATAACCTGTTTAAGTAAAAATTAAAGAATAAAAATAAAAAATAACGTAAAAATTAAATTATTAAAAAAAAAGTTCACAAAATTGTGAACAAACCTGTAATAGAGAGAAAAAGAGAGAAAAAAGGGAAAAATGAATGAAACTAGAATAACTGCAACTTGTTCTTTCCGCTCCATTCAATCAAATACTGCTTCGAGCCATCGGGTTTCGTGCGACGTCCTCGCACCACAAATTTCTCTCCGTTTTTGAGGCGATGCGAGTTCTCGAAATACGTGTCGATGAGGGACGCTTTTTCCTTGGCATTTGGCGAGTTCGGGAGACTCGAGTAACCGGTATGACTGCTACCGGCAATGGAACTATATCCGGAAGAAGAACCCGTGCTGTGACGATCTTTGTCTTTGAACGAACCGGAGCGCTTCAAGGTACTTGGTTGCGTCGCTGACGATGTCGCGGAAGAGTTGAACAGCGCGAGTTTTGTGTTGGGCGTTGCATTCCAGTCTTTGAATTCAGTTCTCGTGGGCAAAAATGTCGTTGTGACATTTGAACCGATGGTCGTTGTGCTGATAATCTAAAAAAAATTGAGAATTTTTAAAGAAAATTAGGAAATTGTCGTCAGAATATTTATTTGAGGAAATTTTTCTGTTGAAAATTCATTGAAAAATTTAAAATTTGCATTGGGGCAAAAATTTTAAATGTTTATTGGGATAAAAACTTTTTTGTGCATTAGGTTAATTTTTTAAAATATTTTTTGAAAAAAAAAATTAAAAATATCGAGGTCGAGGATTTAAAATGTGCATTTAGGCAAAAATTCAAAAAAAAAAAAATGCAATGGAATCGAAATCGAAAATGTGCATTAGGATAAAAGTTTAAAATGTGCATTAGGGCAAAAATTAAGAATGTTTCTTGGAATGAAAATTCAAAAATGTGCATTGGGTCAATGGTTTCAGAGTTTATATTCGACTTCTACCCTAATACACATTCAAAATTTTTATCCCAGTGAACATTTTGAAAACTTTTGAGACTTTTTTCTTCAAAATGCGTTAAAAACTGGCAATAAATTAAACTTACTTCAACATCTTCATTGCGATGTTTTGACTTTTTCTTGTACTTGACTTCCTGATTCGGCCCAATGATGATATCTTTTGCACTCAAACGTCTCCTAATAGTACGGACTATTCGTATTTTGCTGTTTTCCGGTGGCGGCTTCGATGCTCCCTTAATTTTTCGCAGTTTTCCGGAGCCTTTTTTGTTTTCCAACGAATCTTTGTCTGTGTCACGGTGCTTACTGAGCGGCAAAACACTCGGCGGTTGCGGAACATAAACCGGATTAAAGGGATTATTCGATCCCTGAAAGTCTTTTGGCGGCGGGAAAATCAAATCTAACGTGCTTCGACTCGACGTGTCATCATCGTTGCTCGAATCCTCGGGCGACGGAGCTTTTTCCTCCGTTTTGAGCTTCTTCAATGGCGGCCCCGTCAAATTCGGTGCAGATCGTTTACGCAATCGACGTTTTTGCGTATTTTGTGGCGGTTTTGGCGGCACAATTAACGAATCGCGACTCGTATCGTCGAACGCATCGCGTGAATTTTCATTGGAATCTGTGGCGATTTTTGTCGTTTCACTGCTGGCACGACTTCCGTGCGGCGTGCTCGATGTCGTTGGTGTCTCGACAGTTTTACAACCGGAAAAATTGCCGATTTTATCTTTTTCGATGATAAATTTCACCGGAATCTCGTCGTCTTCGTCAAAGTGATCCTTGAATCTGCCATCAGGGAACTCGTTGAAACAGCGACTAGAAGCGAGTGATGCAACAAATTGCTTTCCCTGTATCCTCTTGTACCACTCTGACTTGCTGCAACTCGATTTTTCCATGCCACGCACCACAAATCCCAGCGGCAATTTCGTGTCGGCCCAAATTGCGGAAATATAAGACTCGGAAATCGCCTTTTTGTCGTTCGGCAAGATGACAAAAGGTGCATCTGGCGGCTTATTTTGACACAATCCCCATGCCTTGGCGTCGATCGACGATTGCCGGAACCGATTTTCGTTCGATTGCAGCACAATGAGAAATTTTTGCTGGATCGCTGTTGCTGCCAAACCATTCATCTACCGGAAAAAATGAAAATTAACCAAAATTTTTAAGAAAAAAAGGGAAAAAACGTCACTTACATAATCCGGCAACTGCAAAATTCGATGTAATTCCATGAAATACGGCGTCAAAACCGTCTGAAGGTCAAAATATTTGTTCGGCCGATTGTAAAAAGTCAAGTTAAACAACAACAAATGGATCAAATCGGTCCAATTCATTTCGAGTCGTCGCAGGAATTCTTTCCCATGATTACACATTGAACACACGAATATATAAAAGCTAAAAAAAAATATTTTTAACAAAATTCTGACATGAAAAAAAATTTTTTTGCTCACCGATCGCCCGAAAAAAGCGGATAAGATGAATTTTGTAGACATTTGTCGTGAAACCATTGCTGACATCGACTACATTGCAACATTTGTTCGACCCAATTGCCGCTCGTGCCGCAATAGCAATAAATATTTTCCATGTTTTTACGATGATATGGATCCCATCGCAGAGAATCGAGCTAAAATTCGAGAAATTCATTAAAAAAAAAACAAAAAAAATTTTTTTTGGTCTTACATCATACGATAATTGACTTTTGCAAGTCTTTACTGCGCCCCAAGTTTCGTTATTTTGATTATTTTTGATGCCATTTTGGCAGGAACATCTAAAAAATAATTTTTAAGTGACGTTTTCGGGTAAAATTATCGTAAAATTCGTACCTTCTGCAGTACCAGACCCCGTTGGCGCCGAAATTTCCCTGAGTACAGTCCCGATGGTACCCTCTGCCGCACTTTTCGCACACCTCGACGTCTTTTTTCTCCTCCTTTTTCTTGCACACGACACACAAGGGCCCGTCATCATCCACTTTGCTCGTGCCAAATCGCTTCAAGTCACTGTGCGACGCCCATTTTTGCGTGTTATCGTCAAATTGCACCAAACACTGATTCGCTGTCGCCAGCACAACGGTGCCCAAGTAGAATCTGCCGTCCTTTTGTTGCACGAGAACGTCTTCGCCTTGCTTAAATTTCGATGTTGCAGCAGCGGGTGGCATCATCCCGTACGACGAAGGGTCTTCGGAAATTTTTTCCGCTTTAATATTCACGACGGGCTGCGATCCCGAACTGTCGTAGTGATTATTGATGCAAATATTGATGCGATCTAGCACCACAGTGTTGGCTTCGGGGTCCGCACGATCCGCAGCTGTCGTCAAAATTGTAATACTGTTCGTGGCAGATCCGTTTTTGCCGCTCCCCGAACCCGATGTCGTCGAAACGCCGCCATTTTGCGTGTAATTGTTCGTAATTAAAATTGTCTTGGCACCATTTGGCGTCGGGTGGTGCAAATATTTCGCAGATGGATTCTTCAGCTCGGACGACGACGACATGATCGATGAATTCCCTCGACTTAGGCAGACATTCGTTCGGTTTTTTTTTTATTTCTGTAAGAGAAAATTCAATTTTTCCTTAATTTTTTTCACTTTTTCAGACAAAAAAATAAAAATTAATGAAATTCATTACTGTGGAAAATTTCCACAAACACAAATCATGAAAAAAAAACAATGGAATGCCCTCATATGACAGAGAGGAAACTCCCGGCATTTTTATTTACATCGCGTTTTTGAGCATTTCGAGCATCGCGTCGTGGCTTTTGCACAGATTGCTCGTTGAATTACCTGTTAATGCACGTCCTGCAAGCACTTTTGAGAGTTTTAAGTGAAAAATTCGCAGGAAAATATGGAAAAACTGTTCTGCAATTTTGTTGTTGCTTTTAATCAATTCATCTTTTTGGGCGTCGGATAGTTAAATGGAATCCAGTTGGACAGTGAGGCGTAAGAAAATGTGCAAAATGAACAACTTGAGACGAATGGAAGTGATAAAACCGTTGGAATCAGCTGAACGGCGATTTAAATTATCAATTTCATTCGTCTCATTTTAAATTTGGTAATGTTTTCCTCCGAGTCGAGTGCATGAAATGAATTTATCAGATTTTTTTTGTTCATTTTGAAAAATTTTGTTTATTTTTCGACAAATTTTTAAATTCAAAATTTAATAGTTCTAAATTTTATTGAATTTCAAATTTTTAACAAAATTTATTCATTTTGACAAAATTTATTCATTTTGACAAAATTTCAAATGAACTTTATTTTGACGTTCATTTTGGATAAGTTTGACAAATTTTGGTTTCATTTGACAAATTCCTATAAGTTTGACAAATTTGATATTCATTTTGGCAAATTTTCGAATAATTTTGCAAAACTATTAATAAAATTCATGCTTTTTGACAAATTTATATCGAATTTGTGTTCAAAAAAAATTTTGAAGTCAAGTTTCAACAAATTTTTTTTCAAATTTTTTTTTCAAATTTTTTTTACAAAGTTTTTATAAAATTTATTCAATTTGGTTCATTTTGACAAATTTTATTCATTTCGAAAAATTTGAGAAATTTTTATTTATACAAATTTCGATTACTTATTGATTAATTTTGGCAAATTTTGTGTTATAAATTTTGTACATTTTCTTATGAGTTTTCAAGTTCAAAGTTTATTTTATTTAATTTTTCAATTAATTTATCCTTCTGACAAATTTTACTCATTTTTGACAAATTTTACTTAATATTTTTTAAAAATTTTGTTCATTTCGACAAATCTGTGTAATTTTGACAAATTTTGACAATTTTTATCAATTGTCTATTAAAATTTGACAAATTTCGACTAATTTTGAAGTTTTTTAAGAATTTTTTTCATTTTGCCAAATTTTATAATCTTTTTGAATTTATTTTTATTTTGACCTTTTTTGATTTAACCGACTTTCAATAATTTTGACCAATTTTGATAATTATTTCCAAATTTCTATAAAATTTGTCAAATTTCCAATAAAGTCTAATTTCAAAAAATTAATTAAATTAAATTATTAAATTAATTATTTTGAAAAATTTGCTTTATTTTGACAGTTTGAAGTTTCTAAAAACAAATTTCTGGAAAATGTTGATCATTTCGACTAATTTTGTCAGAACTTTGTTGATTTTGTCCGATTTGCGACAAATTTTAAATAAATTTTGTTCATTTTGACAAATTGAAAAATTTATAAGTTCAAAAATTTTTTAAATTTTATTTTTTTTTTTTTCATTTTCAAAATTTTTTTTCAAAAAAATAATTTTGTTTTATTTTTTTGACAAAAATAATATATTTTTGACAAGTTTTTATTAAAATTTATTCATTTTGATAATTTTTACAAATTTTGATAAATTTTAGATTCATTTTCAATGAACTTTGTTCATTCTGACAAATGTTGTTCATTTTGAGAATATAACGGCAAATTTTTAAAATTAAAAAAAAATTGACAAATTTCTACTAAACTTTATTTTGACAAATTTGTGAGAAATTTCATTAAAACTCTTCTAAAACATCTAAATTTAACGTCTTTTAGGAAGCTGCATACGGAGTCCCTTGCGACGTGATTTCGACTCGACAATTTGCTGAGCTTGTCTCTTAATAAACACTCGAGACGGTACATCGCCTTCATCATCAGAATTAACAAACATTGCTACAAAAAAAACAAAAAATTAACTTCAATTCAACTTTTTTCACAGGAAAAATCTCACCCGCTGCCGTTGTTTGTCCCGGCGACGCACTCGACATCTGCCCCGTGGTTCGCGTGATCAAATTTCCATAAATCGGCGGATAATTCGGAGCTTTTTCCTTATCCTCCGACGGCTGATCTTTCGCTGCCGTTACAATAATTTCCTGTTTTGCCGCCGATTCTGACAAAACTTCCTCTTCCATGCCACTGTCGATGTCATTGGCGAGTTGCCCGGCTGTTATCATGCCAAGTTTAATTTTTTCTTCGAGCGCTGCGACAAGTTGCTCATTTGAAGCGGTGCCCGAGATGATATCTGGTAAGTCAGCAACTGGCGGAGGCTTTCTTTTTATCGCTAATTCGACATTTTCGTCAATTTCTTGCAGTTTTAGGAGGAGTTCGATCAAGGCATCACGTATGGTATCGATGACTGTTTGTGTTGTATCACGCGATTTTGTGCAGGCATCACGACGAATGATGTGATCTTCAATTTCCTTCTTCAAACGTTCGAGTTCCTCTTGGTTGACGTCACTTTCGCCCGTGTCAGCGAACTTAAATTCATCCAATTCAGCACTCATTACCTCTCGTTGCGACTGAAGTTGCTTCTTTTCGTTCTCCGTGACGGTGCGCAAGTAGTTCAAGCGTTGCAAGGCCTCTTTTTGCGCCAAAAATCGATCAACAATCTCATTGGGGGACGAAACCCCCGTCGCATGCATCAATTTTTTGAAGACATCTTGCATCTTGCTGGTCTCGTCTTTCGTTTTTGCAATGGGATCGTCCGCTTTTTCGCCCGAATCGCTATTCACGCTGTCCTGATGCACCACCGCTTGCTTGCCAGTGCTGAAAATTTTGCGTTCCAACTTCTCCAGTTCGAGTTTCCGGTCTTCGACGCGGCGCCGGAAGTCGATAGCTTGACGATCGCGTGCCCGATTGCTGCAATTGCTCGCCATTTCTTGACGTTGCAAAATGTATTTCGTGGTGTCGCGCATCGACATGGCCTCCTTGTGAATCGCTTCGAGTTTGTTAATTTCCGCTTGTTGCTCCATGATCGCCTGCTCCAACTCGAGCAAGGAACTTTCGAATTTTTCCGAGTCGTTCATGAGCGAAGCCTTGATGCCGCGATATTTTTTTCGAATGTGCTCCGCTTCCATCCATTGCACGGAGGTTCGGTGAATTTCGTTTTCCAAGTGCGTGATTTGTTTGCGGGTGCTGTCCTCTTCGAGCGTCTCGGGAGGCACGACGTTGCCACTGCGGTTATTTTTATACGACAAAAGTGTTTGGTACTCCTCGACGAGTTTGTCAAAGTACTCTTGACGCTTTTGGTAACGCGAACTAATCATGTCGATTTGTTTCTTTAAGTCGATTATCTGAAAAAAAAAATACATTAAATTTTTCATATAGCAAAACAAAAGTTATACAGCAACGAATTCTACGATTTGAGCAGGGTTGGATACCAAAAATGTGCATTGGGACAAAAGTAATTAATGTGAATTGGGGTAAAAATTTCAAAATGACAACTGGGGTGAAATTTTTAAATTTATTTTGGGTAAAAATTTTCAATTATGCATTGGGTCAAAAATCTTAAATGTGCATTGGGACAAATATTTTAAAAAATGTTAACTGGGACAAAATTTTTAATTTTTTTTTGGGTAAAAATTTAAAATTTTCAATTATGCATTGAGTCAAAAATCTTGAATGTGCATTGAGCCAATTATCTTAAATTGTCAAATGGGCAAAAATGATGAATTTACATTGGGTCAAAGTTTTTAAATGCACTTTAGGTCAAAAATCTTGAATGTGCATTGGAAAAAATATTTTTAAAATGTCAACTGGGGCGAAATTTTAAAATGTGTTTTGGGTAAAAATTTTCAATTAGGCATTGGGTCTAAAATTTTGAATGTGTATTAAACCAATTAAATTAAATTGTCAAATGGGGCAAAAATGATAAATTTACACTGGATCAAGGTATTTAAATGTGCATTGGGTCAAAAATCTTGAATGTGCATTGGTACAAATATATAAATTGTTAACTGGGGCGAAATTTTTAAACTTTTTTTTTTGGGTAAAACTGTAAAATTTTCAATTATGCATTGGATCAAAAATCTTATATGTGTATTAGGACAAATATTTTAAAATGTCAACTGGGCAAATGTCGAGTGTTTAATACTTTGAAAAGTTAAAATATGCACTGGGATGAAAAATTCGATAAACAAGAAGTTGTTCGTAATTTTTAAATTTTACACAAAAAAAAAATCAATCAAAAAACCTTCAAATCCAAAATTTGAACTCCTTGCTCGGCAGATTTTGCTCCAACGGGCAACTGAATCTTCCGCGGAACCGCAGATTTTTTCTTGGGCGCCGTTTTTTTTGACGGATTATGGACATACTCGAGCTTCCCCGTCAAATCTTTGATGTCCTTCTTCAGTTCGGAAATTTTTTCGGTATACGTTTTCTTTTGCGTTTCCCATTCTTCGGTATGCGCTTTTTGTTGCCCCTCTAAAAAAAAGAGAAAAAAAAATTCAAAACAACAATTTTAATCATTTTTGTTTTATTTTTTCAACTAATTTTTAGTTTTTTGAGCAAAAATTGGCTTCGCTTCTTCCTCATTCACATATTCCACGATTTCCTTTGCCATTTTCATTTCCTTCGTTAATCTGAAGCACACTTCAGCAAAAAAAAAAAAGAAAAAGTCAAGTACCAATCAAGTCAAATCGATGACGATGCCATAAAAGATGAAAAAAGAGGTTAAAGTGACACCTTATTGATTAAGAGACGAGTAACAGGCAAGTTATTGACATTTAACACGAAATACGTTCATGCATTTTTTTTTCATTATTTTTCACCATAGAAAGTGTGAACTTGAAAGTTCAGGTGCAAACAAAAATTACGTAACTAGGATGGAATTTTACGGACATTTTCACAGGAAAAGTCAAAAAAATAATTTAAAAATGATGATTTTTAGAAATATTTACCTGCTAATTGAATTTTCTTTTTAAGTTCTGCGATTTTTTTATTCAGCTCGATTATTCGATTTGGATCAATTTTTTCCTTTGGTTCCTCATCTTGCTTTGGTTGAGACATTTTTTAAAGTTTTTCAAGGCTTAAATACGATTAAGGATTTATTTTGTTTTTTATTATTTTAATTTTTATATTTTTTTTTAATGGAATTATGCGAAAAAGGGACAATATTGCAAAAAACATTCCAACAAAGAAAATTCCAGAGAATTGAATGCAATTTATTGATCAAACGTTTTCATGACGAAAAAGTACTCGGTGGTCGAAAAATAGGTAAATTTTAGGAAAATCCTTTTAAAAATTTTACGATATGTAGTTTTCATAAATTTTAATTAATTTAAATTAAGTAATTTAATTAAAAATAATAATAAAACAAATAAATTTTATGAATTTATTTTTAGATTTTGTCAAAAAAATTTTTTTTTCATAAAAATTTAAAAAAAAAAAAATACTAAGACGTTTCATTTAAAACTGAAAATGAAAAATTATTTGTAAGTCACGGGATCAAAAAAAAATTTTATTTTTTTTTATTTATTTTTTTTAGGAATTTCCTTGATTTTAATTAATTTTGAGTTAAAATGTGAAAATAAATATAAAATAAAAATTAATTTAACGTTAAAAAAAATTCAAATAAAAAATAAATTAAAAAAAAAATTATAGAAAGGACAAATTTAAAATATTAAATTAAAAATTAAATTTATATTTAAAAAAAAAAATTAAAAATTAATTTAAAAAAAAATAAAAATTAAAAAAATATTTTTTTGAAAAATTAATTTAAAAATTTAATTAAAAAAATTAAAAACTTGAAAAAAAATATCAGTCTTCAGTAGCAAATTTATTTTTTTTGTAAACAAGAATGTCTATGATGACTAAAAATATGGATCACTTTGAGAGTTTTTGATGCAATCCTAAAGGACAAAAAATCATCGAAAGGTTTTTGATTCAATTAATTGCGTTTAACCTGCAGCTATTATTTTTCTTTTTTGTGTACACGACTGCCGTGCTTTTGCTTTTTTATCGACATTGACATTGAAATCCCACATTTTTGCAAAAAGAGGCGGACTATCCATTGGATTTTAAGCCGAATCCGATCAGATATCAAATACAATTAAAACTTTTGTAAATTGATGAGCCGTAAGCCACAGCACTGTGAAAAGTGCAATTTGTTGCTCGTTGCCTGTTTGACAATAAAATAATCCACAGTATCAAAGTTGGTGTCCTGGCGAGCGGATCAAAACTAGTTTTACCGATAAAGCAAAAAAAAAAAATCTTCACAAATCATGGAAAATTTTTCAATCGATGAAGGTATCAGGCAATGGCTTGAGGCAGTGGCAATGTCAAGACGTCATAAACATGCAAAGAGGTGAGAAAAAAAAATTGTCAAAGACGTTAATTAATGAAAGTAAATCAAATTTTCAGAAATTTCATAATATTTGCCATTTGCATCATCATTATCATTTTAACTGTGGTGTTCATCATGGCTGTAATAATGATAAAATCACAATAAAGCTTTTAAGGTTCTCAGGAATGGAAAAATAGAAAGTGCTTAAAATTCATGGATTGATGAAGACGAAATATGTGCTTTAAATGTGTTCTTAAATGTGTAAAATTTTCAATGAAATTTTCGATAAAATTTACTCACTCTGTGTAAAAAATTCAAAATTGTTCTTGTGAACTTAATTAATGGTGTTAGTCACTTTGAGTAGAAAATTGTAATTTTTGATTCGTGATAAAAAGTTAGGCTCAAATATTGTTTGGCCAAATTTAAACAAATTATAGTATCATGTGTAATATGTGTTTACTGTGCTTAATATGACAAGATTTTATTTTATTTTTTAAATTAAAATACTTATTAGTTTAGATTAAATTGAATATTTTAAAGTGAACTATAATTTTAAAGTTTAAGTTTTTCAATTTCCTTAAATGAATTTTGTAGAAAAAATTTGTCTTTCAAACGTTTTTGTTTCAAAAGTGAAAAATCCAATGGCAAAAAATTAAAAAAAAAAAAATTAAAAAATTCATCACCGTTTTTTTTAATAATTTTCTTAATTCATAATTTCCCTTTTTCATAATTTTTTAAAAATATTTTTTGAATAGTTTTTGTAAATGAATTAATATTTTATGAAAATTTTCATTTATAAAAAAAATTACGACTACATTTTTTAAAATTTTTTATTTGAATTTATTTGCTTGAAATGATTTAAAATTATTTTTAAATTAGCAAATACCAAAGCGAATATACAAAAAAAAAAATAAATAAATAAATAAAAATTGTATATGGTTAAAAATTCGAAAATGAAACTCAACAGTTTTGTCCGATGCCCTATTTTAAATTCAAATGGGACAAAATAAAAAAAAAAGTAAAATTAAATGAAAAAAAAAGTTAAATTTCATCAAAAATTATCGATTTTTAGTGTATTTTTATAATTTTTCAAGAGATTTTCAAAAAAAAAAAAATTAATTTAAATAATTTTTGTATTTAAAATCGTATTTTGACATTACATTTTTTTAAAAAAAAAATTTCATGAAAATCATTGAATTTTTTTTCAAAATAATTTTGACAGTGATTTTTATGATATTATTTTTTTTTTAATTTTAATGAAAATGTTTTTAAATTAATTTTTAATTCACAAATATCAATGTAAACCACTCAAAAGAACAATTCACGATCGAAGAGTTTTAAAAAAATTGGCATTTTGTATGAAAAAAAAATATTTCAAAAAAAAAAAAAGTGCGGTCTTGGAAAAAGTGCGGGAACCCGGGAACCTCGTTCCCAGGAAATTTACAAAAATCATGAAGAAATCGAATATTTGAGAAAAAAATGGGGAAATTTTATAATTTAAAAATTAAAATTTGTAGAATTACTTAAAAAATGTATAAAATTGACTTAATTTATGATTTTTTTTTTCAATATCTTGGGGTAAATATAATTTTGGGAGATGATTTTGGTTCCCGGGAAAAAATAAACTTTTTCCATGTCTGAAAACTATTGAGTTTCATTTGGAGCGGCTTTATTAAAAAAAAAAAAAAATGTCTGAAATTATGATCGATATGACAACAGATTTTATGAATACAGTCAAAATATATATGTAATTTTTCGAAAAGTTTTAAATTCAATAAAAAAGTTGTAACAAAAATTTATTATTTTTTTTTTTATTGAAAGGCTTCCTTATTTTTTAACTAAAAATTTTTATAAAAATATGCGACATCTTATGAAATTGCTTTCTAATGTTCGAAATGTCTATAAAATCGAATAAATTTTGAATGATAAAGAGCATAAATTTTTGAAGCAAATTTTTATAAATTCATATTTTCTTGAATTTTCTAAAAATTTACCTCAAAATTTATAAATTCAGCATATTTTGATTTTTTTTATTACAGGCTTTAACCATATTTCCTCCAAATCATTTAAAACGCTAAAAATTGAAATTTCTATTTAATTAAAATAAAATTTTGCGGATCGCCCGTGGCTGAAAATAGAGATTGTAAAACAAAAATAAATCGCTTGTTGCTACAATCAATTTCCGTAACTACGAAACAAATCCTCGTTGTAATAAGCAAATTGTGACAAACCACCTGAGGAGTTTCCTTTTTGTGAGTGCATCAAAAAACTCGCGCGCTATCCACACGAATGCCAGTAGGTATCTCTCAAAAAATGTGCACCGAATAAAATTTTTTTATCGCAAGGAAAAAAAAAATAAATAAACGTGTGCATTTTGACAACAAAGTGCTGTGTATCGATGCCGCTTACGACAAAACAAAATTAAGCAAAGTAAGCAAACATTTCTCTCTTTTTCTCTCTTGAACGACGATCATGTTCCGTTTTCGGGATCATTTCACACAAATACCGAGAAATTTCTTCATGAATGTGCCTCAAGTGGTTCTCACACAGAAACTTGTTTTTGAGTCATTCATGGTCTGAGTCGATGCACGAACAAAGTAAAATGAATGAAAAAAGGAAGAATGTGTCTGTGTGTTTGTCTGGATTAGAATGATATTTTTTTTTATGAGAAACCGGTTTTAAGTTAATGCAGTGGCGTGTCGATTTGCGCCTTTTTTCATAACCAAAAATTACTTTGGATGAAAATTTACGAAAAAAACATTTTTAAAAAATTATTTTTTTTAAAGGAATTTTTTAAAATTTATTTTATTTTTTTTAATTTAAAAAAAATAAATTTTTAAATAAAATTAAAACTTATTAAATAAATTTTTAAATTTCACAAAAAAAAATTTGACTAAAACAATTTAAATTAAAGAAAAAAATTTTTTTAAAGAAAATTTTTTTAAAATTTATTTTATTTTTTAATTTTTTTAAAATATAAAATAAATAAACATTTCCTTTGGAAAAGATCAAAATGTGACAAAGAACGACGCGCACCATTTCAGGTAGTCGGAATCAAGCAAGGGCGGACCCAGGGGAGAGGGGTGCAATTTTACCCCCATTTAAAGCTCAAAAAACACTAAAATTTACAAAAATTACTAAAAAATGAAACAAACTTTTACAAAAAATTTGATTTTTTTATATATTTGAACCCCCGGCCCCCCTCTGGATCCGCCTCTGGAATCAAGAATGTACCGCGCACCAAAAAGTAGATGTTCGATATTTTCTCACGTTCATTTCTGCCCTTCCTCGAGTCTTTTTTACCTATTTTTTCATGCAAATCTCTTCATTTTCCCATTTTACGCGACTTTTCTCACACATATCCCGGGATTTTCTCTCAAATTTCGCCAGAAAACCCCGAAAAATTGATTCCCTGCGTAGCAAAATCCATTTGGCAGCCATCTTGATTCCGAATTCCACTTTTGCCCCTGTCGCCATACAAAAACCCATGTTAAATGGCCGTACCAACACACGCGCAAGCATCTGACAGGCCTGCAACGATGTATTGGTGGTACGGACTCGTCAAAGTGGTTTGAGACGCGATTGAAGACGGCGCGCATGCGTTTTTTACTTGAACAAAAATAAACGTTTAGCTGGAAAATTTCAGTGAAAAACCGGGAAAACACAAGAAAAATATTAACGGAAAAATGAGAAAAATTACCGAAAAACACAACGATGATTATTAAGTGGTTTAGCTCGGCTATTTCTTAGTTTTTAAGGCATTATCGGGAAAAATATTTTTTGTATTTGGCGAGCAAACATCCGTGAGTGTCGAAGAGAAGAGGAAAGAAGTGTACAAGAAAACAAAATAGCTGAATAAGTGATTCGCGTCGCTCGCGTTTTTTTGAAATAATTTTTTTAATTTTGTGAAGAATAATTTGAGAATAATTCGAGAAATGTGAAAAAAAATTAAATTTACTGAAAATAACAAAAAAACAGCTCAAAAAAGGAGCAAAAAATTGTGAAAAAAAATAGTGAAAGATATTAAGAAAAAAATACAATAAAAAAGAAAAATTGTGAAAAAAATTAAAATAAATTATTTTGGGAACAAGAGACCCCCAAAATAACATTTCGTATGCAACCAGGACCTTTTTTAACGGATATTTTATAACAACAACAACAACGACAAAAATACACACAAAAAATGGCGAAATACAAACAGTCGGATACGTTTTGGATTAAATTTATGCTGATTTTATGCATTTTTGGATTAATTAACACAGTCGAAGGTAAGTGGTTGCTAATTAATAAAGAGAAATATTGAAAGTGCGATCTGTGGTGTGCGATAAAGAAATCGTTGCGACAAAAAATTTGATGAATTTTATGATTTTCGAAGAAATCAATCGCCGGAAATCGGTTGTAAAATTATTTTTTAACACCTTGTGTTGAAAAAATAAACATTTTTTGAATGAGAAAGACAATTTTTAATTGAAAATAAATAAAATTGATGAAAAATTATTGAATTTCATCTCAAAATTGTGATTGTTAATATCAAAAATTATTAATTTTTCAAAGAAAATTAAAAAAAAAAGTGATAAAATTCAAGTTTTAATGAAATTTCCTTTCGAAAAAATTCAAAATAAATAAATTTTTTAATTTAATTAATTTTAAAAATTATTTTTTAAATTACTTTTTTAATTTAAAAAATATTTTCTTGTCAAAATTTAAAACAAAAAATTGAGCCAATTTTTAATCAAAAGAATTGCAAGAAAAAACCTCTTAATTTTAATTTTTTAATTATTTTTTTTAACTAAAATATCAAGTTTTTCTTTTAAGAAAATTTTAAAAATTTAAGAAAAATTCCAGAGAATAAATTTTTAAAATAATTTCTTTTATTTTTACCTTAAAATTGAAGAAAAAAATATTTTCTTAAATTTTTTTACGAATTTCTCTACATAAATTTTCTACTACAAAAAATAATTTTTTTCCTTAAAAATTCAGGATAAAACCCTCAATTAAAATTTTTTAGAGATTTTTTTGTATACCTATTTGCTTCAAAAATTCAAATTATTACTCTTCAACGAATTTCACAATAAAAAAAATATTTTTTTCTCAAAAACTCGAGAAAAATTTCTCAAAAAATTTTTTTAGCAAATATTATTTAAAATAATCTTGCAAAAAAACATCTCGAAGGTCAATCATCGCAAAAGCAAGAAAGCGCATTACCCTCTCCTCATCGCGCAGGTGTGCAAAAAACAACAGACGACGAACCTTACTCGATTTTTGCTGTCATATTTGATCATTTCTACAAGCATATGCTGTAAGAAATACTTTTTTCCCTCATTTTTTTTTTTGTGTAACCTTTGTTATCTTTTTTAACGAACCATTATTCTACCTAACCAACTTAGGTACTCGAAACATATAACGGAGGGTGTCATGGTTCTGCATTTTTCCTTTGTATGTGTGCGTAAAAGGACTCGATCCTCGGTCTCTCGATCTTTCGATGTGTTTGTAATTTTTTTTTTACAAGAGGGAAGTTCAACAGTTTTTTCGTTAACGTTTCGACCATATGGTTTCCATTTAATTTTTTTTATTATTTTAAGATATTTTTATGAAGTCTGATCAAAAAAGGATGACTTTTGATTTTTTTAAAGAACTCTTTTCTCCGAGAATTTTTATTTATTTTTTTTTAATTTTAACAGCGGTCGACTTATCAGTGTGTGAATTTTTTACTCATTCACTGATTATTTTATTTTTTCAATGAAATGTGTGCCAATCCGGTCTCGGTTTAAGTTCCGATAAGAGAACATCTGAGAAGGTTCATGGTCATTTTTTAAAAGTTTTTTGGTTAAAAAAAGGTCTTTGGATATCATTTTGACGGAAAAATTAATGATGCACACTCAAAAATTGCTAATTTGCATAAATTATTAATTTTTTGCTTAGAAAAAAAATATTTAGTCTGCATTTTTACACCGAAAACCGCAATTTTCAAAGGAATTTCGGTAATTATGTGATTATCGGAAGAAATCTAAACAAGTCTTTCACTTGGGGGCAGTAAGATATTTGCACGCGATTCGAAGAATTTTTTATAAAAATATAAATTTAAAAAATAAATAAATAAAAAATAAATATTTAAAAAAAAATAATCAAAAATAAAATTCTTTAATTAAATAAATAATTGAAAATTAAATTTAAAAAAAGTAATAAAAATAAATTAAAAAAATTAAATAAATTATTGCGTGATATTTTTTTTACTTAAATTATTTTTTTTTAATTTAATTTTTTATTTAAAAATTTTTATTATTTATTTTTATTAATTAAAATTTTTTTTGAATATTTTAAATAAAAATTGAATTTAAAAAAAACTTAAAAAAATAAAAAAAAATAAAAAAAATTAATAAAAATAATAAAAAATATTTTTTAAAAATTTAATTAAATTAAAATTAATAAAAAAAATTAAAAATAATTAATTAATTAAATAAAAAATAAATTAATTTAAAATAAATAAATAAATAAAATCTCTACAAATGCACTTTTAATCGCTTTATAAATACTTATTTATTTATTTCTTACTATTTAAAGCAACTCCGATCTTGATTAGATAAATTTATGATATTCAATTACTTTATTGTACGTTTATTTATGGACTCGACATAAATCGCGTACAGCGCACGATTTCTGCGACTTGAGTAATGTGATCTAATCAAGTTATTCGTCATAAAAAAAAATTGCTTTAAAAGCTTTTCTGATTCATTTTCGTATACAAAAATATTTATTCCATCTCATTGCACTTCTTGCATTTTCTCTCCGTTTCTCATCTTCGCACAATTTTTGCCAAAAAAAAAAAAACATGGCGAATAAAAAAAATATAATCCACAAAAAAAAAAATGTTAAACCTACCTGCCCATATAAGAAGAAAGATTCGACCGACGACTTGTTTATTTATTATATTTTTCAGATTATTTGTGTCTGTTTTAAGTTTTATATTTTTTTTTATAAATATATGAATTTATGAGAAAACGGTGAATGATAAAAATACACGGACACACAAAATTATGATCAAATATTCTTTTGCGCGATTTTGTGGTTTTCTTGTTTCTTTACACGTGAAACTTTTGAATATGATAGATTTTAGATTTTTTTCATGCAAAACAAAATATGATTTGTACGTGATTTGATTTAAATTTATGTTTTATTGTTGTAATAATTGTGTTTGAACATTCATGGAATGTTTTTATGTATTTATTATGTTTGTACAAGTTGGAAATAATGTTTTGTGGAAATGATATTAAATTTTATTAAAATATGTAAACTTGGTTAACATATCAATTTTTAGTTCCCAAACTACTTTTTTGGGTTAATCTGTGGAATTTTATTTATTTTTATTTTATTTTCATTTTTATTATTTATTGTTATTTACATTTTTATCCATTTTTTTTTGATAAATTTCATTAATTTTTGGAAAGTTTTTTAGTTTATTTAATTTTAATTAATTTTTTTATTATCAAATAATTTAATCTTTTTTTAATTTAATATTTAATTAATATTAATTGAAATTTTAAAAAAATATATTTTTAAATTCAATTTATTTATTTTTTTAATTTAAATAAATAAAATAAAATAAAAATAAATAATTTTTTCTAAATATTTTTTTTTATTTATTTAATTAATTTTTAATATAATAATTAAATAAAATTAAGTTAATTAAAATTAAAAAAAATATTTATATAAATTTTATTTATTTTTTTTTAAATATTTAAATAAAAATAAAACAGAATATAATTTTAAGAGCATTTACTTGCAAATCGAATATCATATCGCTTATCGACATTTTTTATTATTATTATTTTCTGTCTTCTCACAATTTAAGCCACATTCAGGCAAATGTTCAGTCGAGAAGAATAATATACATAATCAAATAATCGTTCTGCAATAATAATAATTTTATATTTTTTTTTTTCTTATTCTTTGTTGTTGTAATTTTTTACCCCGAGGGTAAAATTCAGATGATTGCAACTTTTTTACCTTGCACATTTTCTTGCAAGAAACAAGAAAAAAAATCATGAACGAACATTTCTAAACTTTTTTCATGACCTTTTATGACCTCGGAGCATTAAAAAATGAGTACAGGAAGCATTTGAATTACGCATCAAATTCCAAAGCAAAACACTTCAAAACATAATGATCGTCATTACATCAATAAAAAAATAAATATTTCTACCGAATTAAAGAATTTCAATCAAACGAAAAAAGTGTCTTTTGTTGACGCGACAAGGCAAGTAGTAGTAAGCGTGACTGGAGAAATTTTTTTTTTTTTTTTTTGAAGATTCGTTTTTGACGGACATTCATGTTTGAGAAATGATAACAAAAGTGTGGTCTTTATTTATGTGGTCTAATTCAATCATCACCATAATAAATTCATCTCTCGAAAAAAAAAAATTTTTTCTTACCTCTTTCTTTGTACTACATGAAAAAAAGTATGAGAGAAACAGCCACCAAACAATATCGAAATTGACGTAATTAATCAAAAGTGAGTCATTCTTGTTGCATTGCTGGGTAAAAGTTGGAACTAAGCATTAAAATGCTTGAAAAATGAGAGCTATTTGATAAAAAATTGGAATTAGTGAAAGAAATTTAAATTTTTGACATGTAAAAAGATGACAGATGTCAATTTTTCTATTTCAAAATTTTTATTGAGGAATTTAAAGCTTAATTTTTTCTTGAAATAACTCATTTTGAGAACTAATAATTTAAAAAAGTTGTAAATTTATTAAAATAAAGCGACATTTCTTTCAATTTTGACATTTGAATATTTTGACAGATGTCAAAAGTTTAACAAAATATAATTTTTTTTTACCATTTTCGAGTTATTTTTTTTTATTAAATTTTAGTTAAAAATAATTAACTTATATTTTTTTAGTTATAAAAATATTCAAAAAAAATTTTTCTTCTAAGATTTTTTGTAAAATTTCTTCTTTTTGACAGTTTTAAAATTTGACGTCTGTCAAAATATTTTTAAAAATCTGAAATTTTGAATAATTTTAAAGACTTTTATAAATTATTAATAAAAAAAATAATTTTTTACAAAATTTGATAAAACTGTCAAAATATTGACAATCAAAAAAAAGTGACAGCTGTCAAAATTTTTAATGAACTATTGATTTTTCGAACAATTTTAAAGTTCTTTTGTAAATTTCTGTCAAAAACCTTGTCTAAAGATCAAAAATATTTTAATTATTTGATTTTACAAAGGAAATTTTGACATTTCTAAAAATTTTGACAGTTCAAAGTACGACATGTGTCAAAAAAAATGTTTTTATAAAAATTTCATAATTTTTTGAAAAATATTTTAACACAAATATTGAATTTTTAGCAAATTTTTTTAAGAAAAAATGACTCATAAATTAATTTTTATAAAATTTCTCACAAATTTTGATATTTTAACCGTCAAAATTTCGAAAAAAACAAAAAATTGAGCCTCAAAATACAAAATCCCTTTAAAAAATCTCAGAAATTTTCATTCACATCTGGTATCCGATACAAAGTCAGCATGAAACATATCCATCAACACATGAAAATACGAAACATAACCACTGAGTAACACACACTGACTATCTCAAACCACTTATGTTTCCCATGCATGCACTAACACACGCGCAAGTGATCGCCTTTTATTCTTGATCAGACACACACACAGTGACACTCACTTACCTTTGTTACCAGACCAGCAAAGGTAGAGGGGCTCACATGTGTTTTATCACACATCATACGCGGCTGTATGTCGCTACGAGTGTATTCGTAAGGAGCAGCTGCAACTTTTTCATGCTCAGGGTTTTTAAACACAAATTGAAAGAAATTGAGTCTTTCTGTTAAATATTATTACAATATAAAAAAAAGTCTTTATGAAAATTATTAAGAGACGTTCGTGCGTGCGTATGTTTAAAAGTCCGTTGGAATATGTGTCATGATGACTGTTACACTTTTTTATTTTGTAGGACATTTGTCTGAATCTCATTGAAGGATTAAAAAAATCGAAAGAACGTTGAAAAATGTAACAAGAATCGCTCGATACTGTCGTCCATCAATTCATTATTTACAACGAAATTGAGCGAAATAGGCACTTTTCGTATACTGAAATATTCATTCACAACAGTCCGATAGTAACAAAGTTTGTAGTAAACGAAATTTTGTACGAAGTAATCTTTTTTAACAATGAATTTTTGTAAGAATTTTTTTTATTTTTTGTAAGAAAATTTGTTTTTTTTATGATTTTAGTTAAATATGAAATTAAAAAATTTAAAAAAAAAATTGAGTCAAAGTTTTACATTTTAGATTTTTTTGAGGAAAATTCACGTCAAAAATTATTAAAAAATGCAATTGAAATTTTTGACAAAATGAGATATTTTATTTAATAAATTTTAATTAAATTGACAATTTTTCATCAATTTAAAGGTCAATAATTAAAATTTGTGGTTAAAAAGTAAAATTACTAACGAAAAATAATTGAAAAAAAAAAATCATATTACAAAAAAACAAAATTATTTTATTTTAAAATAATTTTAAAAAATTTTTCTTATTAAAAAAAATATTTTAATTTTAATTAAATTTTAATTTATTTAAATTAAATATTTAAATTTTAATTTAATTTAATTTTTTTTTTGATTTTAATTTATTAATTTTATTATTTTTTTTAAATTTTTCGTTTAAAAAAATTAAGAAATTATAAAAAAATTAAATTAAATTTTTAAAAATTTTTATTATAAATTAATGTTCTGTAATTTCGTTTTAATTTTTCTCAGATATCTTTTGGTTTAATTGTTTTTTTCATTTAAATCAAAAATTTTAAGAATTATTCTTCAAAAATATTTTTAAAAATTGTCAAAAGCAGTTTTTTACATATAAAAGCAAAATTAATAAAAAATTTAAAAAAAAAAAATTTCCAACAAATTAAAAAAATGCACGTACTTAAAATTAAAAAAAAAATTTGCCTAAAAATTTCATTAAATTTTTAAAACTTGACTCAATATTTCGAATTTTTTCATACAAATTAAAATTAAAAAAAAAATAAATAAAAATCCACTTTTAAAATTTAAATAAAAAATTAAAATAAATTTATATTATTTTTTTTAAATTAAATTAAATTTTTAATTTAATTAATTAAAAATTAAATCAAATTAATTAATTTTAAATTTTTTAAATTAAAAAATTAATTTTTGTGGCAAAAAAAAAAATTCTTTGAAAAACTCGTTTTTCATAAAAACGTAAATAAGTCATGAGTATTGTTATGTATCAACTTTATACGGGTTGAGTTGACGATAAATGGATTTGTGATAACGTTGTTGTCGTGGAATTGACAAGAAGTCAAAAAAGTGCAGCCTTGCCCGTAATCTGATGATAGTTGTCGATAAGAAGTCGTCAAATTCCATCATAAATTTTTTTATTACTAACACAAATTTAACATTTTTTTACTATTTAATACTTTTTTTCTAATGTCTACGTCGCACATCGGTTCCATTTCGTCCATTTCCAACAACTTCCGACTCGTCATCGCTCTCTTCCATCTGTTTGCGCAAACGACGTTTCTCACAAACCCAAATGACGATGCAAAGCAGAAAAACTTCCACACAAATCCCGATGAAGGGCCACATGGCGGCGTACTTGCTTTTGACCCGAACGAGCGTCGTCAGTTCGACGGGTTTGCCGGATAACGTGGTGACGCGATTTTGTGCGACGCACGTGTATTCGGCGCGATCTTCCATGGTGACGTCTTTCATGAGGAACCGAGCATTCGGGACTCCGTCGACATCTTCGAGCGTAACGCGATCACGTGATTCCTCGTAAACTTCTGTCTCGTTTTTGGCGATGCGCCATAAAATTGTGGGATTTGTGCCGACAACTTTGCACACGATTCGCAGCGTTTCTCCCTCGACGACATATGTGTTGGCATCGAGTGCGATTTCGACAATTGCCATTGCCTCGATGGTCGCATTGACACCGAGATCGGGCACGGAGCACTCGTAAAGCCCAGCATCGTCAGCTTCCGTGGAGGAAATCTTGAATTGTGTGCCGTCGATGGAATAACGACCTTTGAGCTCGGGCAGGGCAGTGACATCGACACCGTTCTTCTTCCAGGTCATCGTGAACTCTGTGGGCCCGTTCGACAAGGGACAATTCATGACAAGCCCTCGTCGAATCGAAAAAGTTTTGATTTTTTCATCGGCGTAATCGTAGTTTGGAGAAATTGTAATTGATTGTGCGACGACACCAACGCCAATCGTCAATGCGAGAAAAATCACTAATTTTTCCATTTTTCACTGGCCTACTAATTTTTTTTTTCTGTTCTCCACAAAACCACAGACAAGCAAATACTGAAACTGAATTTTCGACAAAAAGCGATAAAAGTTACTTTTGACGCATTCTTATCTCAAACTCGTCTCCATTGTGTATATGTGAAAGATAAGAAAGATATCACTCAATTTAATTTTTACACAGAGACACCAATTCCGATTGCGGACAGAACGTAACTGAAAAGTAAAATGAAAAATATCCGCGCGCACTTGCAATAATTTCTCAATACATTTCCGTCTCCTGTCGATACATTCGATATTTTGTACAGCAAACGATGTTGCTTCGGCGGTTAGGTAACACACAATAGTTAACTCACTAATAATAAAAAATATTGATTAAAAAACTAATAATAAATTGTATGTATGTGCTCCCATCAACATCATGTTTTTTTTTGCATTTCATCTCGCAAAAACAGTGATGTGGGAGGGGGTATGACGCTCAGTTTACGTTGAATAATAACAGGATGAGCAATGAATCCTTTCAATGTTATATAATTATTGTCTGTCGGTAAGGTGAGGTGACTGCCAGTTATGCCTTATCACGGTAATCGGTTACAACTGAATGAGACAAAATAATAAATGTTGACAAAGGGACGATAAGTTAAAGGAAAATTATGAAAATCGAAGTTTTTAGCTAATTTTTTGATTATTTTCTGTTATTCAGCAATTTTTTTTTTTAGTTATAAGTAGTTGCTGAATACATTTTTTCATTCATCTTTGTATTCAGCTACAATTCAGATGATTTCAAGCAATTTTTATACTATTCAGCAACTTTTTTTAAGCTATTCAGCAACTTTTTCTAAGATATTCAGCAAATTTTTCACAATAATTTAATTGATATTAAGTAACTTCTACTGATTTCAAAAAATATTTTCAACAAGATTCTCAGCAACTTTTTAAGTTTAAAGCCATTTAAAGCAACTTATCCTCAGCAAATTTTAGTATTAGAAAATTTTTTTTTTAGCAAATAAAATTATTCAGCAAATTTTTTTTTTTTTTAAAGTTACTCAGCAACTTTTAATTTTTATCAATTTTGTAGAATATTTTTTATAGTATATTCAGCAAATTTTAGAATTATTTAACAATTTTTTAAAATTATTCAGCAAATTTTAAAATTATTCAGCAAATTTTTAAAATTATTCAGCAAATTTTAAAATATATTCAGCAAATTTTTAAAATTATTCAGCAAATTTTTAAAATTATTCAGCAAATTTTTAAAATTATTCAGCAAATTTTTAAAATTATTCAGCAAATTTTAAAATTTATTCAGCAAATTTTTAAAATTATTCAGCAAATTTTAAAATTTACATTCAGCAACTCTTAAAATTTTTATTCAGCAAATTTTAAAAATTATATTTTCAAAGCAAATTTTAGAATTATTCAGCAAATTTTTAAAATTATTCAGCAAATTTTTAAAATTATTCAGCAAATTTTTAAAATTATTCAGCAAATTTTTAAAATTATTCAGCAAATTTTAAAATATATTCAGCATATTTTTAAAATTATTCAGCAAATTTTCAAAATAATTCAGCAAACTTTTAAAATATATTCAGCAAATTTTTAAATTTATTCAGCAAATTTTTAAAATTGTTCAGCAAATTTTAAAATATATTCAGCAAATTTTTAAAATTATTCAGCAAGCATTTATAATCTTTTCAGCAACTTTTCAAATGATTCTTAGTAGATTTTTGAAGTTATTCAGCAACTTATTCCAATTTTTACATCAAATTTTAAGCAACTTTTTAAATTTTCAAAATCTTCGAGTTAAAGTTTTTAAATAATTTGGTAAAGGTTTAATTTTAATTCTGGAACGAAAATTAACATCCAAACCCTCTGTAATTGTAATTTAATTCATTGTATGTCTCTTTCTCCCTCTCCCATACATATTTCACATAATACCTTATATATGACCGTCGTTACAATTATTACTTTATATCATACTCTGTGATTGATTTTCCGATGTCTATAAATAGAACAATCGGAATATAGTACACAACCTTTGCATATCAGAAGTGCATCAATTAATCATTTGAAATTTTCCAGCGAATCGATATTTGTGAATAAATCAACAGGCATCGAAATTCATTGAAAAAAAGCCTGAAAACGGTCAAATTCCATGTTAAAAATAACGGAAATGCGCATATAAATTTAATTATTATTCGCATCTCTTCTCTTTCGTACATCGTCAGTGTTCGTTGCTAATACCTAGTTGTTGTTTTAAAAGCATAAAAAAGAAGTTTTTAATTGATATGTGCGAAAAAAAAGTGTGTAAGAGAAATATTCACACACTAATACGTCAAGTATATCCGTCGATGTCGTCGTTGCAACTAACTGCACAACAACACGTTGCCCACATTTAATCACTTTTGCGTTATTTATCCATCATCTAGCCATAAATGAATGAGAAATATCGCAAAAAAAAATAAATACTGAAGAAAGAGAGTGAGAAGACACGAAGCAAAAAAAAAGTCGTCTAATTCAATATTCATCGTTTGTACGTTTTGTATGACATTTCGTTTCATTTCATTCATTCCCTGCAATTATTTAACGTTTTTTTTATGCTGCCACTGCATTGCTGGAAAAATGAATGAATGATTAAGTCGAGTACGTTGGACTAGTTGTCAGTTAGTTCGTTCATTTATTTTGCTCGCGATATGATTTATTTTTCTTGCTATTAGAAAAAAAAATTGTTGCGTATTTGCGAAACACATACTTGGCAAGTAGCATAGGAAAAAAAAAATTGACACAACAATTTGTATAAATGTTCGATTACATGACACATGTTGGCTGTATTTGATGTTTCGAATGACAAGATTGTGATACAGGAAAAAAATTGATTTTTTTTCGATGCCAGGAAAAATTTGTTTTAAAGTATGAAAAGTTCAGTTTTTCGGTTTTTTCAAAAAAAAAATTGGGTTTTAATTTTTTTTTTAAAGTTAATAGAGAAAATATTTTTATTAAAAAAAAATATTTCAGTTTTTATTTAAAAACATATTTTATTTTTTATTTTAAAAAATATTTTATTTTTTGTTTAAAAAAATATTTTCTTCAAGATAAAAAAAAAATTAGAAAATTTTTTTTTTTTAAATATAATCAATTTTTATTTTTTTCTTTAAAAATTTTTTTATTTTCTTCATTAACAATTATTTTTAGAATTTTGTAAAATTTAATTTAATTAAAAATTAAAAATTTTTAATTTTATTTTAAAATTAAAAAAAACATTTTTCATTTTATTTGATTTTAATTGAAATTTAATTCAAATTTATTTAAATTATTAATTAATTAAATTTATAAAAAAAATAAATTTTAACTTAATTTCATATTAAAAATCTAAAAAAATTAAAATAAAATTTATTTAATTTTAATTGAAAATTTTAAATAATTTTTTTTAAAATAAAAATCAAATTTTAACCCGAATTGAACTTTAAAAAATATTTAAATAAATAAAATAAAATATTTATCAAAATTTTCAAATATTGACACAATTCGTCGGAAAAAATATTGGATCGGCGCCAATCTTTATCAACTAGTTCCTACTTTATTTATCTTGTGTCAACATTTCCAGACTTTAAACCCACATCCTTTCCCGTTCATACCAAGTTCTAAAGACATGTCTGAATATAAATCATCATTACCTCCATTTTTCATATTTTTCATCTTTATCACAACTCCATCCAACTTCATAACGAACAAAACAATAATAATAACGAACATAACCCTATTGTAGCGAAACTTGTCATTTTAATGCAAAAGCGCATAAAAGAAGAAACGACAAAACAATACCTTCCCATATTTATTTCAAACAACAACATCACAAAGAATGTCCAGTCCATTTTATCCAGAAAAGTGTGGAAGAGAACATAAAATTTTTGTTCGGACAAAATACTTGGAATTTCATTTAATTGTTCATTCTGTGTGACATTTCATATTCTCTCTCTTTTTTTTTTGCTGCCTCTCCATGTCCATGCATGTTCTGCTCAGGTCAAACATTTATTCAACAAAAGACATTATCATTATTATTTAACATGTTTCGTTGATTTTTTTTTTGTGTCGCAAGTGCTTCGAGAGACAGAACTTCATGTAAATAAATGAAAACATCATAACTCGTTGAATTTATTTAAATGTAAATGATCGCGCGAGGTTTTGTTTTTTCAATGCGTTTGCTGCGAGAATTTCATACACTTTTTCAATTGATTTTAATCAGACAAACAGTTTGGTGTCATTAAATTATTTATGAGTGCCTCGAAAATTTACCTCCTCGCCAGAACAATTGGAAATGACAAGAGAGAGAGACAAAACTCATGCCATTGACGGTCAAAGGTTTGATTAGTAGTTTGGACACAGACAAAAATCATTAAATTAATTCATAACGCGCGCGCTTCATTCTTTGTGTCTCGGGAATAATTTAATTTTTTTGTAAGAAATGATGACGAATCGGCAGTTTTTTAACATTTTTTATCGTAATATTTTTAAAAAATTCATAAAAAATGAGGACCTTTATTTTTGAATGATTGAAGATTTGAACTTTTATCCTAAACCAACAAAAATCTCGACATTTGATACTTTGATTGCCCCTTGCATGATCGCTTCGTGTTCGTGTCGCACTCGGCAGACATTATTTTTATAGCATTTTAAGAATTTTAATGAAAAAAAAGCTTTTTTGTTTGTCTGTCTGTCACAAAAGAGCATGAGGAGTACGAAAATGTGAAACTTTTTCATTACAAAATAAATTAACAAAAATTTCATAAAAAATAAAAAACTAAATTTTCATTAAAATTTCAAAAAAATTTAATATTTTATTTAAAAAATTAAATAAAAATATAAATAAAAACGAGGAGTACAAAAATATTTTTAAAAATTATTCTAATATAAATTTTCAGAAATATCAGATTAAAAATTTTCATAATTTCTATAAATTTTAAGAAATCTTCCGAAATGCTTACTTTTCATACTTAAAAAAACTTTTTTTTTTTATCAATTTATAGTCGCCATTTTAAATGAGGAGTACAAAAATGTGAAATTTTTATATCAAAATGGAATTAAGAAAAATTTGTTTATAAAAATTTCAGAAAATTTACTTTTAAAAATCTGTTTTTGTTTTATTTTTGAGCAAAAAAAAATTAAATTAATATTTTGAAGAACTAATTTTCATTCATTTTTGAGTCGCTAATTAAATGAGGAGTATAAAAATGTGAAATTTGTAATTTTTATAAAAATTTTAAGCAGAATTGTTTAATAAATTTTAATTGAAAAATAAAAAAATATTTTAAGAAAATTAAAAATTAACATTTAAAAAAAATAAATAAAATAAAATAAAAAATATTAATTTAAAATAAAAAAAAATCAAATTAAAAATATTTGACATAAAAAAATAATTTACGTTAAAAAAATAGAAAAAAAATTAAAAAAATATTTAAAAAATATTTTAAAAAATTTCAAAAAATATTAAAAAAATATTTAAAAAAAAAGTAAAAATTATTAATATAAAATTAATAAAATTAAAAATGTTTATCAAAAAAAAAAAATAAAATAAAATAAATAAATAAAAAAATAAAAATAATAGTTTACGTAACAAAAATGCACTTTAACGTTCATTCCACGACTTTCAAACAACATTTAACGTGCGGAAATGTCTTTTCAATACACCACACGAACATCATCTCATAATAATTTTTATTTTTTTTATGAATATGATGAATTATGTTGTCTCCGAATGACTTTTCGTGCATGTGTCGGTCACTTCTCCAACACAACATCACAAAAAAAAAATGGTCAATTTATGCCATTATTATTTTTTTTCCTAATATTTATCGTCATGTTGTGACAAATATTTGAATAACTTATTGTCTGTTTGAATAAATAATTTCTTCTCTTTGCCACGTTAGAAGAAGAGGAAAAAAGTGTCGCTCTTTGTATTTCAATTACGAAAAAAAAAAAAAATTGTGGAAGAATGTCAGCGAGATAAGTCTCGAAATTGTGTTTGGCGCGCGTTAATATATTTCCGGTGCGACTTTATTTAATTTTTTTTTAAATAAGGGAGACAAAAAAAAATTATTTATGAAATTGACAACTCTCGTGTGTTTTTTCTACGGTTTTGATAAAATTCGCGGTCACACTTCCTTTAATTTTTTTTTATTTTATCACGAGCTTTTTTTATCACTAAACATGTCAAAACACGATGGAATTTCTCACGCCCACGATTTTTTTTCTTTTCGTCTCGATCATTCATGCATCTCGATGAATGAAACGTAGTAGCGAGAAAAACGGTATTGTTCGGGCATGTAATTGCTCGTGTAATGGTGGGCTGCACATGACTGCCTGTTTTGTGTGTAAGCTTGGATTGTTTTTTATTTGCAGACATTGACACCTAATTAAGTTTTAATCGCATGTAAATGAAAATTAAAGTTAATTGACCGTAGAAGAATTTAATTGATTTGTTGAAAAAAAAAATTTTTTTTTTGTGGCTTGAGTGTTAAAATGACATTTTTACCACATTTTTAGATAAATTTAAGAAAAAAATATTTTTTATCAATTTTTTAATGCCCTTTATCCAATAAAATATTTTTTTATTGAAATTTCTAACATTTTTATGGCTGACTAGATGCACGATTAAAACATTAAGAAAGTTGCGTTGATTGTTTAAAATGGCTCATTTAAAATTAATTTCTCATCCCACTCTAATCAATAAAGCCAAAGAGCAATTGAGACGCCATCGCCATGCACGGAGACCCATTAAAAGCAAAACATTAATAAACACATCCACTTAACCCATTTTTATCAACTAATTATCGAATTAATAAATTAATGTTGGTTCGCCATGTATGGAACAAAATTATTTTTCTCTCTCTTTTTTAATTTTTTAAAAACACTCCGCAAGGCATGAACGAACGAACGATAAGAATATGTTAATGTATCAAAAAAATAAAAATGAAATAAAACGAAACTGAGAATTAAAAAAATTATTATTTAGAATGTCGCGCGGTGTCTTTTTTACCCAACAAATAAGCGTTATTTACGTTATTTGTCAACAACCTACGAGAAACGATGAAGACGTGTCGTGAAATGAATCAAATTCATTGTTTGGACACTTTTTAGTTGCTGTAAGTAAGGTAGTTATTATCAGCACGTGCGTGGGTTACTTAAGTGCTTTGGTCGAGTGATGATGTTGAAATTCGCAAGAAATTTGTTTTATTTGAGAATTTTGCGATATTTTTTAAATTAAATAATTTCAAGCATTTTTTAAATATTTTTTATTTTTATTTCTTTATTTTTGATTTTTTTTTATTTAATATTTTAAATTTAATGTTTTTAAATATTTATTTTTATTTAAAACTAAATTGAGAAAAAATTATTTGATTATAAATTAAATTAAATAAAAAACATATTTAAAATGTTATTTTTTTAAATTTAAATAATTAAATAATTAAAAAAAAACAATTAATAAATTAATATTAAATTTATTATAAATAATATTAAATTATTTTTTTTATAAATTATTAAAATTAAATTAATTTTAATAGAATTAAATTCTAATTTATTTTAATAAAATAAATAAAATTAATTAATTAAAATTAAAATTTTAAAATTTATTTTTTATTTATTTATTTAAAATTAAAAAATAAAAAATTTTATTAAAATTTTATTTTAATAAATTTAAATTATTTAAAAAAAATTAATTTTTAATTTAAATTAAATTAATAAATTAAATTAAATTAAATTAATTTTTATTTAAAAAAAATTAAACAAAAATAATAAACCCTTGAGAAAATCCTCAGCATCCGTTCCCATCTATAAAAAAAAAAATATGAGCTGGTCATCAAAAATTTTTATTTTCTATTCAAAACGTAAACAATCGATCAAGCATCATTTTTCACTCATGAGAACAAATCCCATAAATTCATAGAAAGGAGTCGTAAAACTCTTCCATTTTATGACTAATTGAGTTCTCAGCCTGAGAAAAGTTTTTCATCTAAAAATTTTCCCGTGTAGAAAAAAAAAAGAAAATGAATCGACCTCATTTATTAGTGTTAACACGATATTTATGGATGTAATTATTTTAATCTCTAAAACGAAAGGGGTACAGATGTCTTTCTGGCTTTGAAAATTTAAAGTGTGTGAACGCTTCGAGCTGCAATCCACTTGAAAAACACAACAAAAAAATGTTTGTGGCAGATGAGAGACTTATGTTTATCTGTTTTTCATTCGAGTGTTAAATATAAAGTTTTTAATAATAAAAACATTTCCTTTGAAACAAAAAAAAAATGTTTACAGTGTCAAGCTAATAAAATATTCAGAGAGTTGTTTCTCTCGTGTGTCATGTCACACCATCCCGAAAAAAAAATATTAAAATTAACATGAGGCACAAGAAAATGGTACAAAAAATTATTTATTACTTTTGGATTATTTTAGAGGTTGCACATGTTCGACTTGGAATTGTTGTTTGGGTTAATTTAGACATAAAAGTGTAAAAAATTTATTTAAATTTTGTTTCTTTGAAATTTCGTCAACAAGTCTCATCCACAGGGATTTTTTTTTTAAATATTTTTTTTACTAATTTTAAAGTTTTTTAAAATAAAAAAAAAAATGATTATTTTAAATAAAAAAAAATAATTAAAAAATAATTTTTTAATAAAAAATATAATTAATAATAATTAAATTAATTATTAATTTTATAGTAATTAATTTATTTATTTATTAATTTATTTATCTATTTATTAAAAAATTAAATATATTTATTTTTTTTTAAAAATTTTTATTTAATTTAATTTAATTTAATAAAAAAATTAAAAAAATTAACGAATTAATTTTATTTTTTTTTATTATTTTAAATTAAATTAAATAAAAATCTTAAAAAAAAATAAAATTGGAATTTTCTCATAAAAATACGCAAACAAGTATTAGTGAGGAATCTGCAACATCAACATTTATGGCGATGACTGTTGCTCCACTTACATAACTATACTTGCATTTATTTAGAAACTAAAATAAAAATATTTGTCAAACTGATAATAATCATATCTAAGCAAGTGTCTACGAACTTTGCCATATTTGTCTCTTCGATGTAAGAAATTTGCTGTTTAGGAAAGTGTGTGGGCATAAAAATATTTTTCTTTTTATGTTTATCGAACAAGTGCTCTCTCAAAGTGAATTTATTTAGTCTGCAACGGCATAAAAGAAAGAAAAAAACAATAAACTTCAAAAAAGTTTCAAATTTAAATTTTTTTTTAATAATAAACAACTCGTCAAATAATAAACATTGATGACAGATCTCGTAACTTTTTTGAATGTCATGGGAAACGTTTTCGGAGAAAGACGCGAGATGAGAGGGGAAAGAGTGTGAATGTTTTTAATTATCATTTTAATGCATGTAAGATTAGATGAATACACAAAGTATTTAATTAAAGAAACAAACGTTTCAGTCAAGGATTAAGAAAACCGAAAAATTTAAAAGGGGAACGTTTATTTAAGAAAATACGAAAAAATAAACCAGGACACACATCATTAAAAATTCTTCAAGGGAGACCTAATTAAATGCACATATGTTTCATTTAACTCCTTTTTGTCTCGGGAATGATGCTGGTCTTGAAGATGTTACAAATTATTTTTAATATTACGAAAAGACATCAGCAAAGAAAAGCGAAATATGTGTGGGAATGTTCTTAAAAATTATGAGGGTGGAAGTGTGAATTAGATCTTTTTACATCAATAACATTTTGTACTAATAAAATTTTTATTTTTTTTTTATTTTTAGGTAAGACAAGAAAATTTCAACCTTTGGGATATTCAACAAAAAAAAAATCAGGATGAGTACTTTTTTTGCATTGATTAAAATAAAACAAGAAGCCCATGAAGAACAAAAGCTGCTGAAGACCAAATTTCGATATAGAAGAAGAAAGATCAAGGACTTCATGTTTGCTTTTGACTTGATGAGAAAAAGAATCGACTACCAACAACTGGCTTGTAAGATCACGCAAAATCACGAAATATCGTACAACTTAAGACAACGTCGATTTTTATATGTCCCATTACATTACCGCCAATTTACTTCCAATGAACTTATCAACAGAATATCAAGAACATTTAATTATTTCGCTCATTTGTACAATTATCAAGTGACTTTTCTAGATTTTTAATTTTTTTTTTAAATTTTATTTCCGGTTATTTCAAGTTAAAATTACATTTTTGACCAAAAACCTGCCAAATTTTGAAGTTAATGGACAAATTAATCCAACTGAATTTCATGAATAAAAAAACTTCAGTTTTTTCTACAATTTTTTTTAAGCAATGAGATTTCTAATAACAGAATATTCCTAAAAAATTAGTCGAAATAATATTTTTTCTATAAAGCTCCGTACTGAAATATCTTTTAAAAATATTTCAATACGAACCTTCATAGTAAAAAAATATTAAGAACATTTTGTCATTAGAGATCTATTGAAAGCTAATGACTCTCATTGCGAAAGAAACGTAACCCTAAAAAAATCTTAAAAATCTAACCCTTTGAATTCTTTCAAGAATTTCACACTTTTCATCAATTAAATTATTATTTGAATGCATTTTCAACCAAAATCCGTCAATAATTCAATCTAGATCCAAAACTCGTTTAATTTTTTTTTATGAATGATGATCGCAAAATTATCGTTCGATCAAAACTGCACCCAGAACACAAAAAAAAAAATATGGAAAGAGTTTCAAACATAATCAATCATAAAATATGTCACGAATTCATTGTCTCTCTATTTTTCTTCGATGCACGAAGTCGATCGTTTTTCAAACAAAGAGATTAAAACTTTTGCCAGAACTGATCAGGTACTTTTCAGTCCAACATTTTTTTTTGGCTTCCTCGAAAAATAACAACTTTCGTACTGCCATAAAAAAGGGACGACGACAAGAAGAATACCAAAAAAAAAAAGAGAAAGGAAGCGACCTTTTTCGTTAAACAATTTTTATAAATACGATGGATGTGATTATGTTAAATGGATGCATGTTGCATATTAATAAGGGACACATTGAGATCAAATTACGTACATTTTATTTTTTAAATTTTTGTCGAGAATTATTACAGGTTCCGTGCCAATTTTTCAATTATGGGCATCTTTCTCGACTTGAGTGTAACGTAAAATTAGCTCTTTAATTTTTTCATGTTCAAAGAAATTAATTGTATTTGGGCAATAAAATGTTAACATTGTAAATTTCTATTTGTTGCCTCGCCCGCTTTTCAACATGAACGAAAACAAGACGAAAAAAAAATGATTCATAGAGAGTTCGAAAATAAAATTTAACATCAATCCGGTTTTTTATGCCAATATTTAACAAAAAAAAAAGATAATCTCGGTGTGTTTGCTAAATGTTAATGCATTAGTCGTACCTTTGTTATTATTTTTTGTACAAACAATGAGTTTTTTTTTCTGAAACAGGGACAAAGAAGAAAGATAGAAAAAAGAAAAGAGGAAGGAATTAGTTCAAAAACGGGATTTTGAAGCGTTACATTTGAATTATTTTCTGAGACCTACCGGACTTTTGTCAAAAAGAAAAATTAATTTAAAAAAATGTTTTGAGCTCCTGAGTAATTTTTTTCGATGATAGTTCAACCAAGTCATCAAAAGCTTTTTGCTTATCTGTAACTCGAGTACAAAAAAAAATGAAAGACGAAACAAAGTGCACACAAAATGGCAAACGATAGCGAATAATGAAAGAAACGAAGAAGGAGAATAAGAAGAAAAATGATGATGATGACCAAAAAAGAATGATCGCATGGATGGCATCTTCATAAGGTAATCATTAAAAGAACTTTAGAGCAGCAGAAAAAAAAGTTTACGATGAAGAAGAAAGATTATGCTAAATAATAACAATTCAACTCTACTTTGCTTGGCTTGGATTAAATGGAATATATTTTTTTTTATTTATTAATAAATGACGAAGCCGAAACAAAAAGTGGAGAAAAATATGACAAATTTTATTATAGATGTTACGGCGCGTCTCAGGTGAATTTCCTAGAAGAAGAAAAAAAACGAAGAATAGAGAAAAAAGTATCAAATTAGCATGATCGGATCTGTTCATTTTTTTACAAACGATAAAATTAGTTTTTTTTTTGATGAATTTTATCAAAAAAACTTCAATTAGTTAAAAATTTGTAACGACAAATTGTTACAAGAAAGAAAAAAAAATCAATTCTCATAAAAAATAATTGATCAGACTTATTTGTAATACTTATGAATGATAATAATAATTAAATTTGCATAAAAAAGACATTAGCTAAATGAGGTACTTGTTCATTTTATTGTTTCTCTTCCTCCAAACCAATTTTTGCAGCACATGTTTCATGGCATGGCGCTGCGATTTTGTTGCGCAGACACGCTGGACACATGCCGTGCATATTATAACTCGTTCTTATTTTTATTCTTAATGGCAATTTTTTTTTGCCATAAATGAGAAAAAATATTAAAAATGATTGAAATTCATGATAAAATTGACAAAAATAATTTTTTTCAATTTTTGTTTTTCGTAAAGAGTAGAAATCTTGTTGGACATCACGTCAATTAAAGAAAATTTCTAATCACGTTGTTCGATCGCCACAAACGCCCAAGTGAAATGCCAAACAAAATGACAAGTACATGCAACATAAATTTAGCAAAAACGCAGGAAATTTTTTTTTTTATCTAATAGATAATTCATGTCGGCGAGATTATTAATACTTTTATAAATAAAGTGTTAAGTCGTGATCTATATCAGCGATGGTGAAGTGTCAAACATACTCATTCCCCAACACACATACACTTCAATCACTTTCAAAAAACAAAAAAAAAATGTACGTGCAATAAATTGGTTGCTTACTGAAATGAACATGTGAAAAAACGTGCGTTGGTCAGTGTCCTGAGACGAACATTTTGAGCACTTTTTGATGGTATTTGTGATAAAATTGAACTTTCGTTATTAAAAAAAATTATTAAAAATATGGAAATTTTAAAAAATTTAATTAATTTAAAAAAAATAATTAAACAATTAATTATTTAATTTAAAAATTATTTTAAGTAATTAATTAAAATTTTTTTTTAATATTTTTTTCATATTTTTAAAAAAAATTTATTTTATTTTTCATTTATACCTAAAAAATTAATTTTTATGCAAATATTTTTATTTTTATTTTAAAAAAATAAAAATAATTTTTGAAAAATTAATTAAATTAAATATATTAAAATTAATTTTTTTTAAAAATTTTTATTTTCTAAAAACATTTAAAAAATTAAAAATGAGATTGCCATCACATAAAAATTCACATTATTTAATTTTATTATTTTATTTTTTTTTTAATTTTTGTCAATTTTTGGTTTAAATAATATTTAATTTTTTTTTTCTGAAAATTTAAAAAATTATTAAAAATAATAAAATTAATTTAAAAAAAAAATTTAATTTAAAAATTTTTTTTAAATTTTATTTTTTTTAATATTTAAATATTTTTAAATAAAATTAAATTTTTAAAAAATTAATTAAATTAATATATTAAAATAAATAAATTACAAAATAATTTTAAAAAATTTTTATTTTCTAAAAATCATTTTAAAAAAAATTCATTCTCCAAATGAGATTGTCATCACATGAATTCCTTGCAAAGTGCACCGTTTTTGACAATTTCCGCATCTCAGCACAACAATTTGCTCGCTCAGTTCAAACTCAGGTTCAAATCGTTTAAGAAAAAAATTTACTTGCCTACTCCTTAATAGCTCTAGTTCAGTAAATGCTAAAAACCGCAAAAAAAAAAGAAATTTTTCGTATATTCCTTATCAACATCTATCTCACGAATTTATTTTCTAGTCACCAGAAACCTAGCCTTTTGTTCCTCACTCTATTTTCTGTATCGAACGAACAAAGTATCGATAACTGCACAGAAACACAAAAAATCATGGGGACACAATAAACGACAAAACATGAAAAAGAAACAAAAATCAACGCTCTCATCTCGTTTCTCGTGTGCTTCTTAAAAATAAAAAAATAAACTATAAATTGGCAAGATGCAGTAATAATAGTAATAAAAGGTACAACCTTAAGTAATTGTTGTAGTTGTCGTCGTCTGTTTTTGTTTTTTTTTCGTTATTCATTAAATAAAATAAACAATGCCACCCATTGTCAAGTCAAGTCGAGCCGATTTGATAAAGAGATTTACTTGAATTTTGTTCATGAACGAAGGGATTCAAAATTCGAAAACGAAAAAAAAATAATTAGAGAACTGAAAATATTTTGATTGCTTTTTAAATCGTAGTCCAAACACGCAAAACATGAATTTATCTTGTGCTCATTAAAGCGTGTTAGTTCATCTGTGAATGTGTGTTATGATGATGATGATTATGGAAACAGTCATCGTAACAGCATGTTTTCTTCGTGTTTTTCTTATGATTAGTTGCGTAGGTGGACATTATTTGTAGTTTCGTTGTTAAAACGATGATTTTTGATGAGATATGAGACTTTTTATGCTCAAAAAATGCAAAAAGTACTTCAAATTTGTATTTTATGACCACGTGACTTTAACCCAGTACACATTTTGAATTTTCTATGAAGTTTCAAACCTTAAATTTCGACCCAGTGTACATTTAAAGTGTTCTTTTAAGTAATTTTTTACCTTTTTACCCAGTGCACAATATTTTTGTGACCTGGGTAGCATTTTTAAATTATCGCCCCAGTGCACATTTTAAAATTTTGCTTAAGTTAACATCAAAATTTTGTACCCATGATACATTTCAAAATTATTTCTTAGTTCACTTTTAAATTTTTAACCCAGTGTACATTTAATTTGTGACCCAATGCACATTTTAAAATTTCCCCAATGCAAATTTCGTTTTAAAAAAGAGACCACGTGATCACTTTTTACTTCAATTTCTATAAATTTAACTTAAAAACTTCTAAAGTTCGTTAAAAGATCTCAAAAAAGTCAAATATGACAAAAATAGGGGTCATCATTTCTCATCAATGCCCCAAAAAAAAAAAATTTTCAAATCTCTTTGATTGTTATTTATTTCCTTTTAATTAAATAATTTTGAAGTATTATTGAGACACATGACATGGTACTTGATCTCATCATGTAATGTCATAAATTGACGAGAACTTTTCAATTAACTTCCTAATTTCATTTCATCAATCAGTACCATTTAAAAAAAAAAGTTAAAAACACGAAATTAACCATAAAAATGCAAAATTATCAAGCACAAAGTGATTGAATGACTCGCAAAATGAAGTAATCTGATGTGACTCGCGTGCGTTTTCAATTAAGATTAATCGAGTCGCAACTTGAAAAAAAGTGATTGAAAGTCGCGCAAAAATAAAATATATAAATGAATTTTAAAAGGCTTTTAAAATAGACACGATTTCACTTGTTTTCTTGCAGCATTTATCGATTAGAAGCTCAAGTCTCAAGTATTTTATTTTTTTTTTTGACCGACATGTCTTTCGTTATAAATTGCATAATTTTTGCAAATGAAATCAATTCTCCCTTAAATGGGTCACTTATTCAAATTTACTCGCGCAATGGGTGGCATAACATGCAAAAATTTCATCAAAAAGAAAAATTGTCAATCAGTCAATTAAAAAAAAAAAACAAAATTCAATTTAACTTTGAGCAACATAATTTATTTTTTGGTTGATTTAATTATCTTTACATTGTTTCGCTTTGTGAATTCTTGTGGTATGTTAAAATTCGCGACAATACCGGGAAATGCGAAATACTTATCGGGATGGCGAGCAGGGAGAAGCAAAGGCGAAGATAACTCGCATCATTTAACAAGAAGACAATTTTGTTACAACAACAACAACACACACACACATGCCCATGCCTCATTTTGTCGATTCATGTTTCCAGATAAGGGAACCAATTCAACGACGACGACAGTCTCCTCAGTACAGTAAAAATTTGCAACATTAATTGAATTGATACGGTTTAAGGTAAAAATATGAACGAACGAATGAACAACAAAAAAAAATTACAAAATTTACATTTAATACTCATTGAGTTTGTACAAGTTTATCATAATAGGTTAATGTTGCTTGTTTCGTTTACTCGTTTGTTCAGCCTACTCTGCGGATTAGAGCCTCTAAGCAAACTCATACACACGAACGAACGTATAAAATGCATTTTATCGAGCCAGCAAGTATGGGTAGTTCAAGTTGCCTTTTATTGATAAATTTATAAAATATAAAATTAAAATGACTACTGGCGCAGTGGTACGAAGAATAAATTAAAGCATAACCAATGCAAAAAAAAAACATTTATAATCATATACAATGTTAATTTAATAAATCGTAAAAGGGAAGTCATCGCATCGTGAGATTTCGCATCGGTTTTGATCACTTTTTGTTTTTGGAGATGGAGCTACAAGGACACTTTTTCACATGATTCATTTTTTTTTACTTTTTCGATAGATCTGTAGATCCATTGTTGATCAGACTGATCAGTTGATCAAACAAGATTTTATAAAATCTTATGACTTAACTTAAGCTTCAAAGACAAAAATGGCTAAAAAGTTGAAAATATTTGCAGCTCTGAATATAAACAATATTTTCCCGCCATTTTTTTAAATTTTCCCGCCATTTTTTGAATTTTCCCGCCATTTTTTGAATTTTCCCGCCAAAAAATATAAAAGCTGAATAGATCATTTTTAAACTCAATTTTCCCTAAAATTTTCAGTAAATGGTGTTACTACTCGTTTCATTTAATTGTATTCGTTTAATCCTTTGTAATAAAATGAGTTCTGTGCTCCATTTGTCAAGTAATTCGGCAGTCTAAAATCATTCCTTGCTCTCATTTTTGCTCACTGTTTATCCGTCAAATATCTCAGAGGCAAACCTCCGACCAAAACCGTTCTTTCTGTCAAATCTGAGAATTAATGATCGCAAGATCTTTGTTTGCGTCTGTCTAAAAGCATAAAGCAGAGATAAACATAATTTTATAACAAAGTAACGGTAAATCTTGTACCTTTTTCTATCGCTCTCCTCCTCCTTCTTCGCTCTTTCATCTCTTCGACAACGACGACGACGTTCAAGAGATATCTACATTACATTAGACACATATTAGGTACCGACCGAATTCTCAAGAGAGATTGTCAGACCTGAACAAAGACAAACAAGACGAAGAAAAATTGATTTGAATAAAACTATGGTTGGCATGAAATAAATTAGAAATTCCCTCTCTTAAACTCACTTGCTTTTTTTTCTTCTTTCTTTTTTCGTTAACAACCTTTTTTTGTTATTATTTTGTGGTACGTGAAATACAATTCCATCAAAATAAGATCAGTTAATCGATCAGTAAATGATGCTAATTTTTTGTCTTTAAAAATTTCTACGAAAGCGCATTTATTTGTTTTTAATGATTTTTGTTGTTATACAATTTAAAATGTGTACTGGGTAAAAATTTGAAAAAATTCAAAATATGCTCTGGGTCATGTAACAAAGCTTTAATTTCAAAAAATATTTTTTTTTTATGATTTTTTTCAGTTAAATTAATTAAAATATTTCAAAGAAAATATCAAGTCACGTGGGTAATTTTTTAAAATGTGCACTGGGCTTAATTATTCGAATAAATTTTGTATAATATTTTATATAAATTTTAATACTTTTTAATAAATAATTTTAATTTTTAAGAAAAAAAATTTAAATGATAAAGCCTAGTGCATATTAATGAAATTTTAACCACGTGACCTTTTTTATAAAAAATAAAAAAAAATAATTTAAAAATATTTTCAAAAATTAAAAAAGAATTTCTTTCTTAAAAATTAAATAAAAAATAAATTTAAAATTAAAAAAAAAAAAAAAATTTAATTTTTATTGATTTTAAATCAATAAAATTAAATAAAAATATAAGGACAGACCAAATTAAATCAAAAAATATTTTTTTACGAAAAATTAAAATGAAATACTTTTAAAAAACAAAAACAAATAGATACAAATTTATAATGATGATGACCATATAAATACTTGTCCGTACATCAAATTAGGTTAATCAATGCAAAAAAAAGTGCTCAAACTCTCATCACATCAACAAACATAGAAAAACATGTGGAATTTCCCTCACTAATTTTTATCTTGTTTTGTCTTGTATTTAACGAAAACATGCATTTACTAATAATTTCTCTCCATTTTTTTTAGGATTTTTATCATGTTCGCCATCACCATGTAGGAATAATGGAAAATGTATACAAAAGTCACTTGGAGAATCGTATTGCAAGTAAGTGAAAATTTTTATTTAATTTTATTTTTAATGCCAGAAGCTGCTATTACTTCGTTATGTAAAGTTCGTCTTGAATGTGAAATGTTCATATCTCATTATTTTTTTTTTGCATTGGTTAGCAATTGTCAATCATCAATGCAACTTATTATGCAAAAAATCATCCGTCGTTTATTTTACGACATATTAACACCTCAACTCGACAATTTTATTTTTTTTTTTTGAATAAAGGTACCTGCATTCACAAAATAAATTGGAAAAAATATCATATTGTGTGTGATTCCATCCAGATTGGCACATATTACAAAATTTTATTTTTTTTTATGCAGTCACGAATTCAATATATTTATTTTTTTGTTATTATTATATTATATAAATAATAACAATATTAGTTGTGACGGCAATAAATATTTTTCTTATTAATATTTTTTTTCTATGCGATTTGCGTCCTTTGCGATCGTTGCTGAAATAATGAGCTCTGAATTTATTCACGTTTTTTGGCAAATATCGTTTTATGAATTATCGCAGATCTAATTTCTCATGCATAGATGATTTACGGGCTTTAATAAATTTACGTTTGCCGTGACTTTTTATACCAAATCTCCGAGTTCTGAGGAACTTTCCTGCCTTCCTCGCTCGTTCAAGCCCTTCATGAACATTTCCAGGTGCGTTTTGGTGTCTCCGTCTTCCGTCTCATTTTGCGCCTCTAAATTTACATTGACATCTCCCAACATATCCGACAAACTGAGGACATTTGGCACCACTGGCAAACTACTACTGGCTCTCGTTTCCGTCGAAATGCCCAATTGATCGAACAAAGTATCAAATTCTCGCGTATTTAAAGGTGACGGTTCTCGACTGGCATCTTTTACAGCCTTTGCCAGGTCTTTTGGTTGCAAATGCGCCGTTTTTGCGTAAATATTGGTGCCTAAATTTTTGCTGTAGTAGTCGAAAAAATCGTTATTTACGGGAGTTACGACAAAAGATCCATCTTGATTTTGCAATCCGAGACGTAAAAGTATGGAAATTTTCGTGTTGAAGGGTTTTAGCCACGTTTTCATGTTATTGACGACGGTGGTTTTGTTGCCGTCATTCAGTTGATCCCAGTAGTCGATGATGATTTGTTTGGTTGAATCGATGAGAATTGATTTGCGCATCTCGGGGAAAAGGCGCGCAATGCCATCCAAGTGACGGAATGTGATGTCCATCAGGTTTTGGGCGTTTTCCGTGACAAAAAGCTGCCATTTGAGCATCATAACCATCAGTTCCCACAATTTGTCCATCGAGTTCATGTCGAGACGCATGAGGGAGCAACAGGCAATGTCCTGAAAAAATTAAAAAAAAAAATATTTTAAAAATTTCTTTAAAAAATTTTTAAAAATTATTGAAAATTTAAAATAAAAAAAAAATACATTTTTTATTCAAAAAAAAATTAATTTAATTAAAAATTTAAAAAAAAATAATTAATGATTATTTTTATTTTGAAAAAATTATAAAAATAAATTTTTAAACAATAATTTAAATAATTGAAATTAATAATTATTTTTTTTTTATTTAATTATTTTTTAAATTTGATTAAATTTTTATTTAAAAATATTATTTTTTTTTTATTTTTTTATTAATTAAAAATAATTAATTAAAAATTTATAAAAAAATTAATTAAAAATTAAAAAATTAATTAAAAATTAAAAAAATTAAAATTTAAATAATTAAATTTTTAAAGAGTTTAAGATTTTTTTATTATCTTAAAAATTTAATTGAACTAAAAATTTTATTAAAAAAATAAAAATTTTCATTGAAAATAATTAAAGTATTTTTTTATGTTAAATTTAACATAAATTTTATTAAAAGATTTAAAAAAAAATTAAAATTCTTAAAAAAATCAAATTTGCATTAAAATTAATAAGGTTATTATTTAATTAATTTTTTAATGATTTTAAAAAATAGAATTAAACTTAAATTTATTTTTTTTATTTTTTCAACAATTTAATTAAATTAAATATTTAAAAAAAATTAAATTAAAAAAATTTTAATTTAAAATTTAATTAAATATTTAATTAAATTATTAAAAAAATTAAAATTCAACTCACCGTCAACAAAATCCTCGCTTGTTGCAAAGTCAACATTTTATTCTCGTATCCGGTCGTGATGTAATTCAAGAATTTATGATCCAGCAGTACCTCTGTGAGATCTCGCAAGACTGTCGCCGACTTGTCCACCGCTACATGTTGCGCATTCAGTCGTTGGTCTATCACATAAATCATCTCACAACCCAAATTAAGAGTCAAAAATAAATTTTCCAGTGTCATTTTTACCGAAAATTTTTGTTGTTGCTATCTGTCTGTTGCAATTTTCCGACTGGCATGTAAAAAAAAAAAGAGTTCCAACGCCTTTGTTCCAACACACACAGAAGCTTTGTTTACAAAAGCGTTGCTAGGCGTCACGTACACGGTGTCAGACCCAAAAATAGGTCAAAATCGTAGCGATATCGGAAAGGAATTAATTTTTTCGTGGGTAAAAAAATAACGAGGAACTATGTCGACGAGCAGTGCTTGGCATGAAAATCAATAATGAATATTTAATAACTTTTGATTTCCATTGAAAGTGAAAACGTTTAACCAAAATTACACGTGGCTCGGTCATTATTCAATTTGAGCAACGTAATTCGTTTATGTTGCCAATTAGTCAAATCCCTTGTTGATCGTTGACAGCTATTAATAAATTTAATTTTTCCCAACATTTTGATTACCTAATGACCGATGATGATTACCTTCGTTGTTTTTGTAGTAAAGCTCGTCACTCTTTTCGTCAATTTTCGATTTTTTTTATCGCCCAATAAGATCAACTAATGACCCAGTAATTATTTAAACATATTTTAAAATATTGAACGTTCGCATGCAAACGTAGCTCGGAAAATTTTTGCTATTTACCGCACACAAAAATCACCAAAAGCTAAGCAAACAGGTTTTTGTGCAGTTGTTTCAACGACATGATTAATCGTTTTCGGTTACTTAGTATTGCTTGGCTTGGATTAACTGGAATTGATCTCTGACCGACTAACGTAAATATTAGAAGTAACTCACTCACTTGGAAGAAATTTCACACCAAATTAATTTCCCATGACCATAAGAACAAAGTTGGCATCTCACTTGCGTATCAATTAACGATTTATATAAATTTATCAAAGCAAAGCGAAAAGTTTTTTTTTTACAGTAAATAATTTTTTTTATCATTCACACTTTTTTCTGCTATTGCTTACTCGATGGAATCGTACTACCGTTTAAAAAATAAGTAATGGTCAATTTAAGATGAGAAATGTGATCGAATATAATGCGAAGCGTTGTTTAATTGAACAACAATGCGTGGCTTTGTGATGCGTTTCCATGTTTAGAGTTGAATTTGATGTTAAACATGCAATTAATTTGTTGATAATTTTTTGATGAGATCTGTGGCGCCTTTTTAATTTTTTTAAAATTAATTTCAAAAATGTTTTAATTCAAAAGAGTGAAATTTTTAACGGTCATTTTTTAAATTGACATTTAACGATTTTTTTTAAAATCTGAAAAATTTTAGACAAATTTTGAAAAAATTAAATTTTAATTATTTTTCTTATAGAAAAATTTTCATTCTGAAATATTGAATTAGCAAAAAAGCAATTTCCAAATTTTTTAACTGTCAATTTTTGAATTGACATTTAAGAAAATTTTCAACTTCTGAACAATTTTAGATATATTTTTTAAACAATTTAGACAAATTTTAACTGAAAAATAAGAAATTTTAATTTTTTCATATGAAAAATTCACTCTGAAACTTTGAATTAGCGAAAAAGCGATTTCCAAATTTTTTAACTGTCATTTTTGAATTGACATTTAATGAATTTTTCAATTTCTGAACAATTAGTTTTGAAAAAATATATAAAATCTTGCATTTTGCATAAAAAATTCACCCTGAAACTTTGAATTAGCGAAAAGGCGATTTCCAAATTTTTTAACTGTCACTTTTTAAATTGACGTTTAACGATTTTTTCAATTTCTGAACAGTTTTTTCAAATAGAAAATTAATAAATCTTAAATTTCGTATGAAAAATTCATCCTGAAACTTTGAATTAGCGAAAAAGCGATTTCCAAATTTTTTAACTGTAATTTTTGAATTGACATTTACCTTAAAAATTATTGTTTTATGAGAAAATTATAAAAATTTAATTCAAAAGTGACTTTTCAAGCATTTTAGTTCGTTACATCACCCTAAAAACTCCATTTTTCGCAGTAAATACAGTTAAGGGAACGTGCATTTTTCGCATCATTCCAACAATAATTGAATTTGCATAACAATTATTATCATCATCATAAATATGGCACGCTACACACACACACACTCTCTCGACTCACGAACAAAAAAACGACGACGAGAGTTAACCAACAACATTACCAATCATCATCATCGGCAATAATAAGACGATTCGTGCTTTTGTTGCATTTGCTTTCATTTCATTTCATTGTTTATTAAAGCAACTGATGAAACTATAGAAGAAAAAAATGCAACGGATAAGGATCTTTTATTCTCGCATTCAATTTATTGTTTTGCTGCGCGCACCAAAAGTAGTTGCTCAAGTATTTAAATCATAAATAATGAAGTCTGACTACTGGTATTAAACAGAGCCCCATATTCCATGCATTAGCGCATAAATCATAACATTTGATAACCCGCGCGGTGCATTTATCTCACGATTCCCGATACTTATTGAAAATGCACCGAGACCGACATGCAAAAAAAAAGCCATTTTGTGTGATAAAAGTAATTAAATTAAGCATGTTCTGTCATTTTATTCCAACTTAATTTTGAGCTTTTGAACATTTATTGAGTACTTTTATTTGAAACACGGATAAACCACACCCTGGGTAGGCAAGTTACACGATATAGATCGAAAAATGTTCGACTAGGTAATAAAAAAAGCGCACAAAATTTACATACTAATTAATCATTGACGCATGTTATGTCGTGGCAACTACTGAATATTAAATTTAAATACGCGTGAGATACGATAAATTGAGCTTAGGAACAATTTTTCGTTGGTTTGTGTCTGTCTCGTCTGTCTATTAATCTGTAGCATGTCATCGAGGAGTACAAAAATGTGAAATATTCAAATTTATTAATTTCTGATAAATTTTTTAGCATAATTTGGCTCGAAAAACTTAATTTCTAAAATTGTTCTTGTTCAGGAGGAGTAATGAAATGTAAAATTCTGTTTTTTTTTTTAAATATTTCATGAACTTTTGATAGTTTTTCAACCAAAAAATAATTTTTATTCGAATTTTTAGATTTCTAATCAATTTTTAATAATTTTTCTAATTAAAAAAAATATTTTTATCTATTTTTGAATTTAATTAAGGAGTACAAAAAATGTGAAACATACAAATTTGTTCAAAAAACTGTAAAAATTTAATGAATTTGTATGTTTCACATTTTTGTACTCCTCGATTGAATTAAAAATTTTACAAAAATTACTTTTTTTAATAAAAAAATTATAAAAAAATTAAAATCTGAAATTTAATAAATAGCTTTTTTTTTTGATTGAATAATTATCAAAAATTCATAAAATATCTTAAAATTTTAATATTTTACATTTTATTACTCCTCAATTAAGTAAGCATATAACTGAGGAGTATAAAAATGTAAAACCTTCAATTTATCAGTTTTTTAGTTTTTGGATCTCATAGAGGAGTACGAAAATGTGAAATATACGAATTTTTAATAATTTTTCAAACAAAAAATAATTTTTTATTAATTTTTGAATTTAATTTATTTTACTGAGGAGTACAAAAATGTAAAATATTGTAATTTTTTAGATTTTCCATGAATTTTTAATAGTTTTTTAGCCAAAAAAAAATTTTTTATTAATTTTTTAATTAAAATAATTTCACTGAGGAGTACAAAAATGAGAAATTCCTCTAAATTCAAATAAAATTCTAATTTTTAATCGTAATTTAACCCGAAAAAAACTAATTTTCGTACAAAAAATATTTTCCTTGCAAATAACAACCCAAAAATTATTAGAAATAATTCATGAATGAGAATTCTTGCACGTGTTATCATCATTGCATATTTCCCCAATAATAACTGCCTTCATTTTTTTCCTTATACTTCATCGATAATAATGAGCCTTACCACGAAAGAACCAATTATTGACGTACTTCTTTTTCTCCATACCAAAAAACGACGAAGTGAAGCTCGCGAACGGAAGAAGCAATATTGCACGATCTCGGGACATTTAAACCTACAAACAGATGTTCAAGAGGCGACCACTTGAAAAATTTTTATTTTAAAAAAATTAACAGGGGTTGTTATTGTTTGCATTTCTTCAGTATATTTATCATGCGTGCGTAATTTTTTCTATTCACTTATGTTCAGCGATCGGATCTGTGACCAACAACTTGAACGTGTGTGTAATGAATATCGCTTTATATTTTTATTTCATTCATGCTTGTTCGTATTTATTTATTTTTATTTATTATTTCGTGGGAAAATTTATGTCTTATAGAGATTTTTTTTGTACTATTTATGTGTGTCTGTAAAAGTATTTTTTTTAAAGAGAGAGAACAATAGTAATTATTTTGTTATTATTTTATTTTATTTTATTTTATTGTCTTCCACAAGGGACGACTTTTGATGACGAAAGCAATTCCAGAAAAAAATTCAAAGCGAATTTCCTCGTAACCCATAAAAATATCGATCAAAAAAATGGCAAAAATTTCACCTCACACAAATATTTCTCTCGTGGCATTAGAAGGATGATGACACAACAACGAGATACATCAATTCCATAATTAGCAATCCTTAATTGACATAAATAATTAGCCTTTGGTCTCCTTCTTTTGTTCTCAATTTTCATCATCATTCCTCTTTAATGTTTTTTTTTTGTGCCCATAAACTCGCTTTATCGCTTTGTTTGGTTCGTTTCTGCTCTTTTTCTGCTTTAATGAGACATTTCTTCTTTTTTAAACGTGAAGAAATATTTTGCGCGCATTTTTCTTCACGTTCAAAAGACGCGATTTTTCACTAAATTCACTTTCAGTTATTATTTATTTATTTTTATCTCGTGGCTTACGCTTCCAAAGCGAGCATAAATTGTAATTAAGTCTCGTTATGGGCAAAAATTGTCCCCGAGAGTCGCGTTTAGTCGTCATTTCCTTCGCGCACTCAATTTCGTGATGGAATTTTGTGTGCTAAATTTTTATTGTTAAAATCTATTGTTCTCTCGTCGTTGCTTGCAGAATATAAAACCAAAGTCAGACATGACTTTTCTGTCAATTTTCAAATATTTTTTTTTTCGACAATGTCAATTGTGAGCAAATTCTCGAGTCCTCATGCGATTGTCAATCAAAAAACCTCATCGACGAGCGTTTTTAACCAAAATTTTCTCAGTAACTCACGTTTCCATGTGGATTACTCCACCTCCAGCGGATCAAAGGCTCAAGGGAGCGATGACAGCCTAGCAACTGCTTCAAAATTGTATAAAAATGAAAAAAGACGAGAAATGTTGAGAATGGCTTCACGCAAGTTAAAACCAAAAACTGATGAGGAAATTAAAAGTAACGTCATGAATTGGCTGCAAAACCAAACCTCCACGATTCATCCTCGTAAAAAATCGTCTTTGACGAAGATAAATACTCGTCGTTCAAGGGAAAACGCTTCAAAAATCGCAAATTTGCGACGAAAGACTTTTGGAGTAGTGAATGTTTGTACAGATTGTCGCAAACCCAAAGAAATTGGAAGTGGCGATGCTCCAAATTTACCTAAAACTCCAAAAAAAATCAAGAAAAGTCAAAAATTTTCAATAATTTTGACAATTTCTATTCTAGCAATTGTCATTTTAGTCCTTTATTTGACCTTGATGATAAGAAATACCCATGAAAACTCCTCACAAGCTGAATTTTGGTCGAAAAGACCTCAAACCGCAACCGAAACCGATTGGCAGAAAAAATACAAAACTTTTGTAGAATTCTTTTTCGCTTCAGAAGAATAAATTTCATTAAAAGCCACAAAAATATTAATAAAAACGCATTATATTTAAATAATTTTGTCATATTTTTTATGATTAGCCTTTTAACGAAAAAAAAGAACAAAAAAACTTGATAATTCTATTTTTTTCGTCATAATTTAAAAAAAAAGTCACTGCTCTTTTTATGTGTTTTTGTGTCTTTTTTCGCGAAAAAAAATAAAAAAAATCACTTTTAGTGTTTTTGAATGAAACAATGCGCTTTGACCAGTGTTCTGGACAGTAAAACACAAACACGATAAAAAAAACTTGTTCTGAATTGTCCAAAATTTTACACCGTATGTCACACGACAACAAGTTGAAATTATATCATATGGCTTTTAACGCAAAAAAAAATTTTTTAAGAGAAAAAAAAATCTTTTTCGTACAAAAATTGCTGTATAAACATTTAAAAGATAATAACAAAACAAGCAAAGCGAATGAACACTGAAAACCGGATTATTATTAAAAATAAAAAAAAATATATAATGGAATATAATAAAAAACAACAAAATATTAATGGTCTCTTTCGTGTGTGTGTGTGTGCGTGTGTTTATATTGCGTTTAACGTGAAAAAAGAGATGAAACAGAATAATAATGGAGTTAGTTGATAAAAGTCGCGCACAAAAGTCTAACAAAGCTCTTTATCTATAACTTTAAAAGAAAACGCAAAGTAACTTGCATGCAAAATTTATGCGATTTCGATTGTCTTATCATCATTATTATTTACTTTTTTGCGTTTTCTCAAAGAACTCGACATAAGCGGATTATTTTTTTAATTTTTTTTTTTTTTTGACCAGGGATGGTCGTTCATTCAAGGTGACACAAAATTGAATGAAAAAATATATTTATAACGCCCACAAAAAAATTTTTTGCAGCTTGACATTTTTTTTTATTGATAAGCGATAAAGTTAAAAAATATGCAGTGCGGTACTAATTGCCCTCAATTCGGTATTTCAGCGGTCGAATGGTTCAGTGACGGATTTAAATTTTTTGGGCTTGAGTAATTTTTTTTAATAAATTCTTTTTTTTAATTAAAAAAAATATTTAAAAAAAATTAAGTAAAAAATTAATAATTAATTTAATTATTATAAAAATTAATAATAATAATTATTAATAATAAATTATTCAATAATTAGTATTTATTCGAATCAGAAACTCAGTTGATTAATTTTTATGCTCAGATTTGAAATAAAAATATTTTTTTTAATAATTTCCTTTTTTAATTAAAAAAAAAATTATTAAAAAAAATAAAAAAAAATAAATAAATTAAAATAAAAAATTTAAAAAAAATTAAATTAAATTAAATTAAATTAAATAAAAATTAATAATAATAAAAAATTTTAATAATTAATTAATTATTAAATAATTATTATTTTTTTTGACTCAGAAATCCAGTTAAATCTGAGCATCGATTTAAAATAAAAATATTTTTTTAATAATTTCTTTAAAAAAAAATTATTAAAATAAATTATTAAAAATAAATTAAATTAAATAAAAATTAATAATAATAAAAATTTTTAATAATTAATTAATTATTCAATAATTAGTATTTTTTTTCACTCAAAAACCCAGTTGATTAATTTTTATGTTCAAATTTAAAATAAAAATATTTTTTTCAAGGAAATTATCTTTTTTAATTAAAATAAAAAATTATTTAAAAAAAAATTAAAAAAAAATAAACAAAAAAAAAATTAAAAATAAATAAATTATTACAAATAAATAAATTAAATGAAAAAATTAAATTAAATTTAATTAAAATTAAAAATAATTTTAATAATTAATTAATTAATAATTGTTTAAAAAATTATTAATTAATTATTATTTTTTTTTATAAATTATTATTAAATTATTTTTATTTAATTTAATTTCGGTCTACAGCGCCTGAAAAAAATATCAACTCGGTTACTAAATTTTTTTGTAAAAAAAATAAAAATATTTTTGCATACTTACCTGAAATAAAATTTAAATTTATGAGGAATTATAAAGATAACGGCATCCGTTCCAAATATATTTTTTCTAAAGTTCTTCAAAAGTCTTCGGCGGCGCCAATAAGCACAAACTGGACAAACTGTCGATCGCAAGATATTTACTTTTCACATCTCAACCGTAATTATTGTGACAGTCTTGTCCAAATAACGCATGCCTCGGATGATGGTGCTACTGCATTTTTCGTGCATCCAACATCGAACGAGAACCGGTTCTATTTCGATCCCTTTTGTCTTTTCCCAATCATTTATTATTATTATTTACTTTTCTCTTTCTCGCTTTTTGATTTTTTTTTCGTTCGTTTGTTTTACTTCTTTCTAACATTCCATCAATTCCCCATCATCATCATCGTGTTCATCATGAGATACATCGAAAAAATAATCATGACTTCTTGATTTAGCTTGTGAGATTCGAACCACGAGTCATTTTGAAAAGTGATCATTTTTATGATTGGATTTATTGATAAGTGCCGCGTACCTCATGTAAGTACGGGAAATGCCAGTTTATGACTAAGACTGAACGCAATCGCTTGTAAAGAGAGAAATCAATAAATTTCTCGCTGGCTTAAATTTGTCATGTACTTGCCCAATAATAATATAAAGTACTCCAGTTGAAATAAATCAAATGTCTCGCATTTTCGGACTTGATAAATTAATCTCCTATCATGATAAATACCGTTCAAGTGCGCATTCAATTTATTTATTTCGAATACATTTTATTATTAATGAATGCTGAAAATTGGTATCATTCATGCGCGAGAGACGACGTGGGCAGGGCATGTCCTGTTTTTTTTTCTCGAATGGAAATCAAATGATAGAGTAAGCGAGAAACCTCATTAGAACGAGGAATGGTAATTTTTTCTGTTCAATTACTTGTGCAATAAAGGGCTCCCTGGTGTGTTTTTATGTAAAAATATACATTTTTCACGTAAATCACCGGCTATAAAATAAATATCACACTCTTTACCTGATTCTTGCTTATTCTTCGTCGTATTTAGATGCCTATTGCAGGTTCTTTTCTTCGTTTTATTTCCTCAAGAACCTGTTGATGAAAAAAAAGTTTTAGTAAAATTTTTAAAAATCGCTTTTTTTTAATTAAAATTAATTATTTTATAAATTTTATTTAATTTAATTTCAATATAATTTTTTTTTAAAAATAATTATTTTTAATTAAAATTTATTTTAATAATTAAAATTTCAAAAATTAATAAAATTTTTTAATTTAAATTTTTATAAAAAAATTTTAAATTAAATTACTGCCAAATTAGTAATTTAAATTAATTTGATTTAAATATTTATTTTAAATTAAAAAAAAAATTTATTAATTTAAATATTTTAAAAAAATTAAAATTAAATAATTTTTATTTTTAAATTAAATTAAAAAAAATTATTTTTCATTAAATATTTCTTTTATTAAATTAAATATTTTATTCTGAATTTTTAATTAATTTTTAATTTTTAATTTTAAATAATTAATTTTAAATAAAAAATAAATAAAAATAATTATTTTTAATTAAAATTAATTTTAAAATTTTAATTTAAAATTAAATTAATTAAAATTAATTAAATAAAAAATTATTTTAAATAATATTTTTATTAAATTATTTAAATTAATTAAAAATAAATTATTTCAAATTAAATTAAGTACTTAAAATATTTTTATTAAATTAAATTAAATCGAAAATTTTTTTTTTTTAATTAATTCAAATTAATATTTTAATTAAATTTTAAATATTTTAATTATTTTTTTAATATTTTTTTTATTTTAAATTAATTTATTTAATTTTAAAATATTAATTTTAATAAAATTAATTAAAAATTAATAACTTAAATATTTTATTTTTATTTAAATAATAATAAATGTTAAAAAAAATTAAATAATAAAAAATTAATTTTTTTAACAAATTTATTTTAAATTATTTTAAGAGACAGACAATTTTACGAACAAAAATCCATTTTTCTTGAAAAAAATCAAATTCGCATATAAATTTGATTCTATAGACCTCCGATAATGCAAAGCATGAAAATAGCGTAAATCACTGCAATCTCCTAATGATAATTGATTTCGATCGAAAAAATTGATAAACTTCCATTGCGACGATTTTTAGGTCAACAACCTTCCATGTTCTTGACCTTTCTCGAAATAGATGAATTTTATGATTAACTCATCATCATCCTCATCTACGATCGACAAAAATTTACAATCGAAGAATCAATAACAATAAAATGTATAAATCGAAGTTACAATAAATACATTTTAATGCAAGACGATGATGATGCATGTATCACCATAAACATGGGATTACAATCAATAGTAATGATCATAAAACATTTTTTATTATTATTATTTTATATTTTATACATTACGTTGGTCTTTTGTACCTATGTATTTTTATATGTTACTGAGTAGGTGTTTAGCAAAAAAAAATAATTCTTATGATTTTGTTCTAACACAGCGAAGTAAGCAACAATAGAGGCAAGGCATTTAAAATTTATAATTAATATTAATCTCTTTAACGGTTTACTTAGAACAAAATCGTGATAAATATGATATTGATTTGTTTACTTTTTTTTGTCGCTACACCTTAAAAAAATCAAATCTCTTTAAAAAAACAGCAATAAATCTCTGGAGGAACACATAGCGAAAAATTACAGATAAAGCATTAAATAAAAAGAATGTAAAAAGGGATTAAAAGACAACAATTTATACAGTTGAACATATGAAGTGAGTGAAAAATGGGTGTGACCACTTACCTGAAAGCATTGTTGTTATTAATATTTTAAAAGCTTTTTTTTTTTTTGCGCGATCGTCCCACGCATTGTTCTAGCCGTGCCCGCTTATCAGCTACGATCCAACGAACAGCCAGAGGCAATTTTATTTTAAACCTGTTTAACTTTCTTATTTTTTTTATTTTTTTTTTAAGAACTTTGCAACATTGTCTTTACCAAAAAAATTCCTTTACGATTTTCTTAAAAAAAAAAAAAAGAAAAAAATTAATTATCGAAAAAGAATTAATTGAGGTTAATTACTCATCATTCGTCATCAGATCAGATCAGATTTTTTATTGCCTAAAATTAAAATTAAAAAAAAAACTCACACAATTAAAAAAATACAATTCGCGAAAGTACATTAATAAAATATAATAATAAAAACAACAAGAAGAATGTGGCCGATGAATGAATGGATAAAACGCATAAAAATGCATATCGCAAGGCGGCAATGATTTATGCGATAAATAAATATAAAACGTAACGGTTATTATTACGTTTACATTTATTTATATAGAAATGCACAGAAAAATATATGAAACGATACGTGATGTTACGATTTAATGAGAAAAATTGCCGTTTTGACGGACTTTCTTTTTGTTGTTTTTGGAAAATTGTCAAAAAAAATTCAATTCAGAAAATTTTTATCCGGCTTGCTTCAGTGAAATAAAATAAAAATGGCATGCAAAATATATTTCTTTTAATATGTGGGTAGATTATCTTTTTCAATGTAAAAAAGAATATTTTTCTTACCTTTTATTTATTTTTTTTTATCAAAATGATGCAAAATGTGCGTCATGCCCAATGAGAAACTGAAGAATGGAGGAAATTCCATTAACATTAAGTGTCGCTTTTTTAAATTGATTTTTATGGAATTTTAATGTTTTTTTACATTTTTGTACTCCTCATATCATTTTAAGGCTGAATTTTATAATTTAATGTTGTTAAAATTATTAAAAATTTTAAATTTTGTACTCTTCATGTTTATTTTACAATCAAAGATTTGTTGGAATATTGAATTTTAATAAGAATTTCTCCTTTTTGAACTCCTCATTACTTTTTTAAACAAAAATAATTTTAAAAAATAATAAAATTTCACATTTTTGTACTCCTCAAGATCTTTTCAAGGCTAAATTTTAAAGTTAAATTCGTAAATTTTTTATAGATCAATAAAATCTTTACGTTTTCAAAAACCAAAAGACAAAAAAGCAAAAAAATTAATAAAAATTTTCACATTTTTGTACTCCTCAAAATGTTTTTAAGACAAAAACTTTAAAAAAATGTAAAAAATTATTAAGGTTTTAACTATAGGCAAAAATTGTTGAAAAATAAAACTATTAATATTTTACCTTGAAATTCAACTCAAATTTCACAATTTAATACTCCTCAGAAGATATTTATTTAAAAAAATTAAAAATTAATTATATTTTCACATTTTTGTACTCCTCAAGTTATTAAAAATTTATTGAAAATTAAAGAAATCATAAAAATTTCACAATTTTGTACTCCTGAAGATTACTTAAAAAAAATAAAATTGTTTAAAAATTAAAAATTAATCAAAATTTTACATTTTTATACTCCTCAAGCCTATTTTAAAACTAAAAAATGTTCAAATTCTGGATCAAGCCAGCACCTTTAATGATAAATATTACATTATTATTATTAATGAACATATAAAAATATGATTTATTGCATTAATATTCTGTCGTCAAAGTGTTATTAAAACACTAAAATAGAAGAAAAATCTCGTTTCAACAATTTTTTTCTCCATCTCCTATCATGAATATCGTAAGATTTCAACTCGATGCTGCCATAAAAGTATGTTAAAAATAAGAATAAACAGAACAAGAACACCTCAGAAACCCAAGAAATATGATATTTTTTCATCATTTCAAGTTTATTAGTCTTGTGTTTCACAATCATCATCATCATTATTGCGCTCTCTCTTGCTATCGTGCGTGCAGCAGCAGCAGCAACTATGACATCTATCCCTATTATAACTTACGTGCCAGTTAATTTATACTCGACTCGTATGTGATAGGAAAAAAATGTAGTTGTGATGAAGACAGAAGCACTTGAGCACAAAACAAAAAACCACAAAGAAGTTCATGGTAAAAATTTTTAAAGACATCGCATAATAGAATTTTTTTTTCTTGTAAAATATTACTAATAAATAAAGTTTATTATGATTATGATGTTAAATAGTTGAAGTATGTTGGAACATTCTTACATGGTCACGTATGGCGGGTCATTGAATCTACCAGCATAATTTTTTGTTTGTATTTCTTTATAGCACTCAACGATTTTTTTTTCTTGTTCTTGCTAACAAACAAAAAACTACCGAAAAAAAAATAATGTTAAATCAAAACACTTAACACCATTTTTTTTTTGAGTGACAATCACAACAACGAAAAAATTATTATTAATAATAATATTGGTAATAAAAAGAGAGAAATTACAGAAGGGACACTGAGGTTAGGTCATGTAATGTTCTCGGGGAATGAACTTGATTGTTTGTTGAAATTGTATTATAACGATAGTCACTCGTGCATGCCTCTCGAAAATTAATTGAATAATTTAATGTGATACGGAATTAGATAGGCATGAGTTAGAAAATTATGTAGATTGAGGCAGGAACGGTAAAAAAAATTTTTTAAATTGAAAAAGTTTAGAATAACTCAAAAAGTAAAGTTAAAAAATAACAAAATTTTTAAATAAAAAATAATAAAATAATTATTAATTAATTAATAATAAATAATTATTTTTAAAAATTTAGTTATTTTTTTTTTAATTTTAAAATAAATTATTAAATAAAAAAATTTTAATTGAATTAAATATTTTTAATTTTTTTTTAAATTTTTTAAATTAAAAATAAAAAATTAATTTTTTAATTAATTCAAAAAAAATAAAAATATTATTAAAAAATATTTAATAATTTTAATTAAAATTATTTAATTATTTAAATTAATTTATTTAAAATTTAATTTAAATTTATAATTATTTAATTAAATTAAAACATTTAACTTAATTTTCAAAAAAAATTTAAAAAAAATTGAAATGCGGTAAAAAAATTAAACTAAATTCAAAAGACTTTTTACTTTAACTCAAAATTATTTTAAAATATTTTTCATAATTTTTGTAAATTTTTTAGCTTGGTTTGGATTAATTGAAATATTTTTTTCTCATTGCTCCAGCTTCAAAAGAACGAGTAGCACGTCTTTTTGTGACTATTTAAGGTTCTTCCTCTGTAAATTACATTTACATACAAGACTTAAACTTGTTTCAATAAATTAGTTTCCAACTTCTTCTTGTTGTGCCTTTCGAATCTATAGAACTAAAGCAAAAAAAAATTGTATAAAAAATTTATGCAAAATACCCACACAAATACAATAAAACATCAGCAATAAATCAATATTATTGGAAGGTGTTTCCATATTTTTGCTCAATTTTTTTTTACTTTTTTCGCTGGATCCTCTCCTCCTCCACGCTGCCATGTCTCGATAGTTCGATAAATTATACTTTAAGCCAGATTATTATTAAAAAAAATATGACAGTTGTACGAAGGGTTATTAAACTAAAAAAAAAATAGATTTGTTCTGTAGCACGCGTGTTTTCATCGAAATCCGATTACGACCAGAGATATTTTTTTTTTGTCTTTTATTCTACTTGAGATAACTTGAACTCCGAGTCCAAGAGTTTATTTTATTTTTATTACTTTTATGTAAATAATCTCATGTAAAAATATCGTATAATAGGAATAAAGCTGCGCTAATGTATGCTAATCTAATCAATATTTACATTGAAACTTCTCTATTCTCTCTCTTTCTCTCCGCGCGTTTGACTCTTGAAACGATATTTTTGTTTATTACATTGTTCAGCTAAAGTTTAGAATAGCCAGTAAATAAATATGGGATGGTTGATGGGAATATTGTAGCGTTTTAGCATAATTGAATGCCTAGTTTGCTTGGTAGATAAGCCTTTTTAAAGTGGGAGTAATGAACTTCTTCTAAGTAGTCCGATAGTTACTTGCGATTTAATTTTAAAAAAAAAATAAATAAAAAATAAATAAATAAAATTAAAATAATTTAAAAATTTTTATAACAGTATAACAGTTTATAACACTTTATAAAATTTTTTTAGCTGAACATATTTTTTAAAAATCAAAAATTTAATTTTTTCTTAAATTTTTGCTCAGAAAACCACATAAAATAATTAAATCTTAATTAAAGAAATTATTTTATTAAATAATTAAATAAATTTTAATTTATTAAAGAAAAAAATGAAATTTTTATAACAGTTGGGTATAACAGATTTTTTTGTTATACTGTTAAAAATCTAAAAAAAATAAATAATTAATTTTAAAATCTTTCTTAAGCTTTAGTTTTTATTAAAGGCTTTTTGAAAAGAAATTTAAATTATTTTTTTTTTTTTTTTTAATTTTTTATAAAAAAAATTTTAATAATTAAAAATTAAAATTAATTAATAATTTATCAAATTAATAATTTAAAATTAATTATTTATTTAATTTTAAATTAATTTTTATAATTTTTTTTTTTTTTTTTTAATTTTTTATAAAAATTTTAAAAAATTAAATTAATTTATAATTTAAAATTAATTATTTAATTATTATTTGATTTAATTTAATTTTATTTTATTTTTATTTAAATTAGTACAGAAAAAATTGTACAAATTAAAAAAATTAACAAATGGTTAAAATAAAAAAAATATATTAAAAAATTCACAAACTCAAAACTTCCCAACAACACTGACTTCACATAACCAGTTAATTCTTTGACCAGTTGAGAAACCAAAGAAGAAACAAACTAAGCCGCATTATTAATAAATAATTAATTATAAATTCAGATTTTTTTTGTTAATTTATTATAATCCTCATACTTACGAGAAACCAACAAAAAAACCGTTCATCAATTTAGTTCTAATTCGTGATGTTATTGAACTGTTTTTTTTTTTTTTAATTTTTTAATTTGTGCCAAAATTTGTGAGATCAAAAATTTGAACATCCTTGATCGATCAAACGGAAATCGCTTCAAAGTGTCACGTCTAATCCACAAAATGAATCAAAGTCGCGTTCATTTTTTTTTTATTTTTTTTTTTGATAATAAATATTTAAATGGCATCTGAAGAAACACCCGACCAACAGGTGTTAACATGACTTTTTTTTATTTCTGACGCATACAACAGCTTGGTTACGTTGGTCAAGTATCAACACCTCTTTTCTTGCATTAAAATTTTTTATTCAAAAAAAGAAAATTTTTTGATAAATCTCCGTAATTACAATGCACACGTGAAGAAAAGACATTGATTGATATCGTGATTGGCGATCTGTCGAAATCTCTTAAAAAATACAACTTTATCGGATTTTTTTTTGTAGATGACCCAAGGGATGATCTAAATTATTAACAAAAAAAATTTATTAAGAGACAAACCCAAAAAAAAACGAACGAGAATAGAAAAAAAATTCGTTTCTTCATCTTTCATTCAAGTCTTTCGTGTGTGTTTGTGTTAGTTCGTCATTTATCGCACCAAATCTGCTTTTATGATGTTTTATTAGCTCATTATTCATATTTTTGATCATTTATAATCTCATCTTGTTTTCGTGGGGATTAAATTTTGCTTTTGGCATGTCATGCTACAGTAATTTCCGGACAATTTTTTCGAATTTATTTTTATCGATTTTCGCCAAAAATGGCAAGTAAACGACACGCACAGCAGAAAAAAGTCACATTTAATTAATTAAACTCCAACGAGCAATACCGGCAAACGAGCGTTTCTTAATAACAACAATTATTTATGATCACAATTATTATTATTATTCATTCCTCGGTTGTTGTCGTAGCAACATGCAACAATAAAATTTATATTTTAACAAATGTTTTTTAATGAAACATGTTTGATGAAAAATATCGTATGTCGCTGCCGCCGCTTAATTTGCATATTACGTTACAATTATTATTATTATTAAAAAACACGAACTGCATTTTTTTTTAATTATTTGTCATTTTTCTGCAATTAATTGAGTCTCGTTGCAAGATCAAAAGTTCGAAGCTCTGGAGAAAAACATGATTTCCTAATGAATCCCCATGAGAGATTCAATTAATGATAAAAAAATTTCCTATTTCATACTAATGATGACATTAACGTAGCTAAATGCAGTAATTAATGTGCTGCGCTGCGGTCTTCTAACATCACGTCACATAATGGGATTTGTCTTTTTTTTTCAGCGGTGAGCTATTCTCTCAGTGTTCTCATGTTTCTGCCCCCTTTTTGCCATTCACTTCGTTAATTACCGCGAAAAAGGTGTAGGATTGCCGAAAAAACATGTTAAAAAATAAATAAAAAGGAGAAAGCAAAAAAAAAATGCCGATGAGATAAAAATAATTAATCAAAAAAGATTGCAGCATTTTTTGCATGCTTATGTCAGATTTGAGACAATTTTTTTTTTGTTTTTTTTTTATGGGAAAAAAATCCACAATTGAGCACGTTGTGATCTCGAAAGTGAATGAGGACGACAAAAACAATGCTAATTGTTGAATTTGAAGATCTATTGTTTTAACGAGTTTTCGATCAAGTGGATTTTGTCATCTCTCATGTGTGTTTTTGTGAGAAAATCACTTGATTCGCACTTGAAGAGATGACAAATTTACGTGAGAAAATTTTTTCTTGAATTTTAAGGCTTAACAAATTTTATTGCATTTTGATTTTTGCAGATAGATTTAATTTCACATTTTTGTACTCCTCATAAGAATATTTTTATTACAATTTTTATCATTTTTTAAAAGATTAAAAGCTTTCATTCTCCTCAAAAAAATTTAAAAAAAATAAAATAAACAAAATTTTACAATTTTGTACTCCTCATACGATTTTTTTACAATTTTATACACCTCAAAAAACTTTTAGAATTTATTAAGTGCAAAATTTTACTTTTTCATACTCCTCAATGGTATTTTTTCTCATTTTTCATGATTTACGAAGCTTTTAATCAATTGCATACTCCTCAATTCAAATTGCGTAATTTGAAAATATTTTGTATGAATTAAATTTCAAAACTTTTCGTTTTCTAACTCATTTTAAGGAAACTTTTTATAAATTTTTCCATTAATTTTCACTAATTGGTTAACTAAAAGTCTTTAGAAATTAAAAAAAAAATCCGAAAATATTAAAAGTTTACATTTTCGTACTCCTCATGGAAAATTTATTTCATTTTCATACTCCTCATATCCCAAAAATTTATTATAAATTAATTTTATTTTTTTAAACACCTCATTTTAAAATTTAATACTCCTCATAATTTAAAAATTTCCTTAAAATTATTCAATTTCACATTTTCATACTCCTCATTGGTATTTTTCTAATTTTTCATGATTTTCTTAATTATATACTCCTCAAGTTGAATTGCATAATTTAAAAATATTTTTTAAACCCTTTTTGAATTAATTCTCAATAATTGATAAAACTATAGGTCTCAAAAATTTAATTAAAGTCCCAAAAAAATTAAAAATTTCACATTTTTGTACTCCTCATTTCATACAAGGGAAATTTTTTACTTTAAACGCGGTAAAAAAAAACAATAAAGTACGGAATGATGATCATGCTGTTCTCGGGACGATCATTATTGAAAATTATTTATCATTAACTGAACGCACGAATGGCGTTACGTTTCCGATTATAACGCTTGATTTTATATTTTTTAATGGAATTCTTTACCTAGTACCTGATGATTAATTTTTTTTCTTGTTTCTTTCAAGAAATTTCTTCGTCTAGACAAGAGTTTCTTGCTTTCGTAATCATGACAAAATTTAAATGTTCATTTTATGCAAATTTCCAATCCCTTTTTCCGAATATGAATAAATTACACAAAAGACTCCCGAAAATGATCAGCAACTCATTGTTTTGTCATCTCTCTCCTTTCGCATTGTTCGATCGACGACAACAACACGCACAACACAAGACAAAAGAAGGAAACGCAACCGCTGCAGGTAGCCAGACAACAATTTTCCGTATATGCCTCTTTTTTAAGAACAAAACGCGTTTCTCGTGTCTCGCAAGAACGTTTCTTGCCTTTTTCTTGCTTGCATCGCACACAGAAGTCACTTCACATTATTATTACATTGTTATTATTGTGTACATTTTTTATTATTATCCGGTAGCTAAAACGACAAGAAATAAAAGAAGAGCAAAAAAAATAATCAATTTTTACAGTGAGTGCACGATTATTATCGTCGTCAGCACAATCTCTTTCGCGTTTATTTTTTTTTGTCCTATCTTCTTCCAAAGAAAGTCAAACTTTGCATGGGACATAAAATTCACACATTCCGTCTCTCTCTAAATATTTCGTTTAATGAAGCAATATCCGATGTCGGTCCAGATGTCGAAAAAAAAATTATTTTAAAATCTGTCACACACCGTAAAAAAAAAGTAAATATGAAAGAAAGAGAAAAACATGAAATAAAAAAAAAATTATTCAGCATCAACATTAATATTTTTATGCTTGTTTGTTTGAATGTCAATTAGTTAAAAATATTTTTTATTTTTTTTTTCTTTTTTTATTATTTTTATTTTCATTCGGTGTTCATGTTGTTGTTGTTATAAATCATTTCTCATCTAAGCACACTTGAAATTATTTAATAATAAATTATTTATCATTTTTTTATGTTCATCCGATGAGAGATAAGACATTTTGGGACAGGAAATGAGACAATTTTAGAAAAATAATTATCGAATGGTAAAAAAAAATTGTTGACATAAAAAATTTCTGTACAAATATCAATTAAATCTTAACATTACAGCAAAAAAAGTAGTTCTTGTTGAGTTTATTGACTGTGAAAAAAATTTGTTTCTCTAAAATTTATTTTTAAAAAATATAATTAATTAAAATTTTAATAAAAAATTAAAATAAAAAAATAATAAATTATATTAACTAAATTTAATTAATTAAATTTTTTTTAATAAAATAAAATTTTATAATTTTTAATTTAAAATAATTTAATTTATTTAATTTTATTTATAATAAAAAAAAAAAATAAATAAAATAAATAAAAAAAAATAAATAAAAATAATCAAAAATAAATAATATATTAATTTATACCTAATTTAATTAAAAAATTAAATAAAAAATTGTAATTAATTTTTTTTAAATTTAAATTAATTATTAATTTATTAAAAAAATATTAAATTTAATTTTAAAGAATAAGTTAACTAATTTTGATTCAGTTAATGTTATAAAATTAATTTAATTAATTAATTTATATTTTTTTAATTTTTATACAAAATAACAACTAATCATGTTATAAAAATGGTATAAAAATAAATAATTTAAAAACCTAAAATTTGCAATAAATACCAATTTTTAAAATTTGCCCCTTTGAGGTATGCAATGTACATCGCATTACAAATTTTCAATTTTTCATGTGTTTCAATGTAAATTTTTAATTTTTTTCAATACATAAACCTTCTTATGGTTTTAACAAACCTTTTACAAAAAGCCGTAAATTAATTCATAAACCAAAACTTGAGTTATTGCGTTACAAAATCAGTATGGATTCATCAAAAAAACGCAAAACATGTAATTTTCACAATCTACCACAGCGACAATTTTCCACACTCACTCATTATCAACTATTAACAAGCAATAAAAGTATTTTGATCTATTTTGACGTACATTATCATGAAATAATCTTGACTTTAGCATTAAAGTGCTACTGATACAATCAGTTACTTTTAACAACTCCACTGCGCGAGAGTTATCTGACAAAAAAATACTACTTCTATTACAACTTACCTGGCAATAAAATTGTATTTCTGATGTATTTTATATTATTATAAAGAAAAAAACATTTTTTTTCTTCTCTCTCTCACTCCGCTAAATGTTGTTGTTGTTGTTACTTTTGAAAAAAAAAAACAGACAACCCGACAATTAAATGCATTTCCCTTATACTACGGAGAAAACCGTAGCGCTTAAAGTTATTAATTGGCAATTAATGTGGGTGTTGTTTTTAATATATGGCTTTTAACAAGAATAATATTAACACTTTACTTGAGGCATGTAATACCGTTTATCATTTGCCATTTGGTTGTCTAGAGAGTGCGCAGCGACAGACACAATTGATACTTTTTCTCATATATGGGACGCGATACGGATCTGAGAGATGTCTTCCCGCCTTCGTTTTTGACTTGAACCTGACGAATCCTGAGAAATTTTTCGAAAATTATGACATTAAAACTTCAGCACCTCGTAAAATCATCAAAATTTTCACACACAAAAAAAGTCAAAGTATCACCACATATGTAAATGAGTGACAAACATTTTAATTATCGCAAGTGTCGAGTTGTTGGAGATACTTTTCATGAAAACATTCATAAACAGTCATTAAATGGAGCTCGTAACAATAAAAATTATTATTACGATAATTTTTGTTGACAATCGTCTCCATTGTTCAGCGTTCGTTAATTATCATTTGAATTAATTATGACATGTGTTACGCAGATATCGCTTCAAATTCAACATAAAATAAAATTAACAAGCGGAGTAAGATGATACCTCTATCTTTTTTTCTTTTACAAATAATGACGCTCATTTGGAAATGGCAGAAGCGACTAAAAAACATTCAAATAATTTGTTAAGTACATTTTTTTCTGCGCATTCATTAGCGGAGTTAAGTTTACAGGGTTCATGTCATGTCTGCCTATCGGATCGTAAAATCACAAAAGAGACATAGGTACAGATAAGATACCTTTTAATAATAGAAAATTATCTTGTAATGTTAATGGGCAAATCCACCCACATTCGCAACATCATTGTGACTTCTTGTGTGAAATGTTGCAAAATTTTGAAGTGCATTTTTTTCATTTTTTGAGTAAATATGTCTGTCTGTGTTTACTAAAAAGACATTTTTTGAACATATTTGGTATAAAAATTATTATTTTTAATCGAAAGTGGCATAAAATATTTTTAAAAATTAAAAAATTTAACTTTTTAAAAAATTTTGACGTTAGATGGCGCTGTTAAAATTTTAATTAAATTATTTTCTTACTACTTTAAAGATATTTTTGATTAAAATTAATAATTTTGAAATAATTACTGTTAATTTTATTGAATTTAAAATAAAAAATTGAGGTTTTAATAAAAATTTTGACAGCGCCATCTAACTTCAAAATTTTTATAAAACTCATTATTTACCAGTTTTAAGGTATTTTTAATTAAAATTAATTCATTTTGAGTCGATTATTGTTAACTTTGTTGGATTTATCATTTAAATTGAGCTTTTACTAAAAAAAAAAATTAACAGCGCCATCTGACGTTAAAATGTCACAAATTTTGATAAATTTTTTTTTTTAGCACTTTAAAGATATTTTTGATTAAAATTAATAATTTTGAAATAATTACTGTTAATTTTATTGAATTTAAAATTAAAAATTGTGGTTTTATTAAAAATTTTAACAGCGCCATCTGACGTAAAAATTTTTATAAAATTTATTTTTTTACTATTTTATATAAAATTAATTATTTTTGAATAAAATAGTATGAATTTTATTAGAATTCAATAAAAAAAAATTCAAAAATATTTTTGTAACTTTTAAAATTCTAAAATGCGACTCAGCTATTCCTTTCGCGAACAATTTTCATATTTTACCGTTATTCCTTTTTATGCATTATTATAAATAAAATTGTAGTAAAGATTAAAAATTTGCGTTTGCAACATAGAAACATACGATAATTCACGACTTTTGTCCAATAATGCTTAGTAAAATTTATTTATTGAGTGCATTTAGACTTCAAGTCTGGACAAGAGCAACAACAACGTTCGACATACATTCAATACACTTCAGACCGAGTCAATAAAAAGCAACAAGAAACAAAGATAAAATCATGTTTCATCCTAATATTTCTGTGTAGTTGTTGTTGTTGTTGTTGTAGACGAAAAAAAAAGGTATACAACACTCCCATTTTGTAGCGTAAATATTTAATGTTCAAATAAATTTTATTGTCTTATGTTATACAAAAGTTACACACATACTCATAAAATTATTATTGTTAAATATTACGACGTTCGAACTTAACTAATGTGTTTTGCTTAGGCACTTCTTTTTAAAATACTCATAAAATAATTGAGTTGTCGAACATGTTTTAATCATCAATATTGTGCCGATTTTTTTTAAGCTTCTTTGATTGAGAATTTTTTTAATCCTGCGAAAATTTGCTCCCAGGCTTCTTTTTGTCTTCTTATTTTATTAAAAAAAAAATTATTAATAATAATAAACCTTTGTCATTTTTTTCACTCTTTTCACACACAAACCACGTAAAACTTACATGACAATCCTCCTTCCGTTGCCTGTCTCACAGATATTAAATATCATGGTTTTCGGGTTTCTTGTGTTCTTTACGTGATGCGTAGGTACTAAATACCTCTTCATCTACTCCATCAACATTGTTCAAATTATTAAAAAAAAATACAAATATTTTATAGAACGAAAAACACTTGTATTTGTTTTGTAATCCGTTCATGCCCAGTTAGAAATTTTATGGAAAAATATTTTTAATTTAAATTAACAAAATAAATTATTAATTTAATTTAATTAAAAATTAATTTAATAATTGATTTAAAAATTTAATTTTTAATTATTTTAAAAAATGCTTGGTTTGGATTAACTCTACAAAAAAATTTTTTCTGATTCTTGAGTCTTGAAAATTTGCTTGGTTTGAATTAATTGGAAAAAATTCAAATTTTGCCTTGAAAAATTTGATCTGAAATGAAAAAAAAAACATTTAATGATTTTTAATATTATTTTAATAAATTAATTTTTTTATTTAATAAATTTTATTATTTTAATATTTAAAATAAATTTTAATTTTTTTAATTTTTGTTAAAACAAATTAAAATCAAATAATGAAAAAAAATTTAAAAAAAAAATAAAATTAAATAAAAAAATTATTATTTTAAAATAATTAATAAAAAAAAATAAAATAATTATAAAAAATTTAAAATAAATTTTATTAAATAAAAAAAATATAAAATAATAAAAAAATAAATAAATTAAAATAAAAAAAAATAATTAAAAATTTAAATTTTTTTAAATATTAAAATTTAAATTTTTAAATTTAAATTAAATTAATTTTTTTTTAAATAAAATTATTTTTTTTAATTTAAATTAAAATAATTTATTAATGAAATCATTTATTTTTTTATTATTTTACTTTAATCTTACCTTTGAATTTTTTTCTTAAACAAAAATTTTTTTAACTGGGTTGTTACGTCGTAATGACCTGCGAGAGGAGTAATTATCGACGTGCGTGGAGTTTTTACCGAAGTTTATTAAAAAATAAAAGAGATGATGATGAGGAGAGGAGTGGATAGTGAAAAAAAAGCGGTTCAAGTGTTATTATTATGATTATTATCCGAGAAGAAAAAAAAATATTTATAAATGAGAATATAATGAGACAAGTATGATAAATATCATTAGTTAAGGGATTCAACTGGAAAAATGATCGGAAGTCATTACGTTGGCCCGAATTAAAAGGTCTTAGAGCCCTAGATAAATGCGCAATAAATCTGAATTAATACGCGTCGCTGTAAAACAGGAATTTTTCACAGCATGAAACTTTTTGGCTTGTTGCACCATGTCCATAACTTTATTTATTTTATTATATTTTTGTTCTCGTGTACGGTCCTTTACATTGTATGATATGCTGGCGGACTGCAGCAATGATGCAGCAAAGAAATAAAAGCAAAAGAAAAAAAAAATCTCGAACAGCGAAATATGTCACATAAATCTTGAATATTATTGTGAACGGATTGTTTGTTTGTTTGTTTGCAATCGCATCGAGCGATGTGGTGTGCTTGGACATTCGAAGATGAATTACCTCCATGTTATTTTTTATTTTTTGTAGAAATATTTTGATATAATTAATAGCGGTCGTCTCTTTTTCGATGGCTGTGAATCATGGGGACTTGTTACAAAAGCAGCATGACTTCAATGTCAATCATTTCAATCAACGATGGCGAGCTTCTGGCTTAATTTTTATTTTTTTTAATTCAATTCTAACATTTTTTTTCTAATTTCAGTTGTACCTCTCGATTTGTGGGCGAGTTTTGTGAATACTCGAACCCCTGTCAATCGGGTCCCGGGCCTCGTTGTCAGAACGGAGGCACCTGCGACGTTACCTTCCGCGATGGAGTGCCCAGTTTCACGTGTCAGTGTCCCATTGGCTTCACCGCTAGCTTGTGCGAGATTCCCGTGAAGAATGTATGTGACTCAAGTCCATGCCAAAACGGGGGCACGTGCAATTTAAAGAGCTTGGAGAAGTTTACTTGTTCCTGTCCACAAGGTTATGGAGGTAAGTTTCAATCGAAATTTTTTTTTCAATTAATTCATAAAAAAAATTCAACTTTTCAGGCCAATATTGTGAGAAACAAAATCTGTGCGCTTCATCGCCATGTCGCAATGGAGCCACGTGCGAATCCATGCCAAAGGGCAACTTCAAATGTCACTGCCCCGATGGCTTCAAAGGAGCAACTTGCAGCGAGGATATCGACGAATGCAAGAAAAATCCTTGCAAAAATGCCGGAAATTGCGTCAATACCCATGGATCGTACCAGTAAGTAAAACATTTTGTGTTTTTTCACGATTAAACTATTAAATTACTCTTGCAACATGCATGTTAAGTGCATTGTAAAAAAAAATCACAAGAGAGAATAGACGAAAAATTGCCAATGCAAAACGGCAGTAACAAATATGGGCAGAAAAACGTGTGGAATGAAATTGTTTAATTTCATGTTTTGTGTGTTCTCCGTGTGTCATTTGCTTCGTATTTTGCCATCAGCCGTGATTTTGTCTGTTAAGAGACCTGATGTTGTTACAGGTAGCAATCAAATTGTTGCCTCTTGCTAAAATTAGTTTTTCTTTGTTTTTTTCATCGCTCTTCTTACCCGTCGTCGAAAGAAAGTAGTCTGACTGACAGAAATTGATCAGTAAACGATGATGACATGATCTTTGAAACGAGGCCAAAGAGCATGTGAAATGGATGCAACATTGTCAGTCGGTAAAAAAATATTAATTACCTAATTCAGCAAGTAACAAGCCCTTTTCGTCATAGAAAAGTTTCGTAAGCCAGCGTCTCTTCTAGAAACAATAGGAACGTTTTAATCTTGCGGAGACAGTTGCAGCAGCGACGACTTGGCATAACATTGTAATTTACATGATGTTGAACAAACATGTTTTTTTTTTGCCAAGACAGAACTGCAACAATAAACTTGTCTTCTTTCACCTCATTGTGCCTCATTGTTTGCAAAGTACAATTTATTAAATAAGATTTTTTGTTTTTGATGCAATTTAATTGTTTCAAGCAGTAACTGGCCAAATTTGATATTTCGACGCTTGAAAAGTCGAGAGATTCTCTCACAGTCGCCTTTTAGCATAAAAAAAGTCGAGTTTCATTTCCATGCGCACTGATTTCGTGCCTTGTCTATGCTAATGAAGTACATGATATTATTCAAATTATGTCTCATGAAATCTTCATAAATGTTAACAGACACGGCAGAACATGCAGCGACTGGCCATGACACTGATTAATGCAGTTCTCTGAAGGAGGACTGAAAGTGAAAAGAATCTTTTCGTCTTTTTTAAAGCTTGGTTTGGATTAATTGGAAAAGATTTTCAGATCCTCGAGTTCCTGAAAAAAAAATTTTTTTTGCTTGGTTTGAATTAATTGGAAAAGATTTCAAGATCCTCGAATTCCTGAAAAAAAAGTTTATATGCTTGGTCTGAATTAATTGGAAAAGATTTCAAAATCCTTCCTGAAAAAAAAATTTTGCTTGGTTTGAATTAATTGGAAAAGATTTCAGATCCTCGAGTTCCTGAAAAAAAAAGTTTTTTTGCTTGGTTTGAATTAATTGGAATTAATTGCAAGCTTTCCAAATTCTGTCCATGAAGCTCCTGAAAAAAAAAACAAAATGGCTTTTTAATGTTATTTTGATACGAATTTAAATCTTACCTTTTTTACCTGTTAAAAAAAAGAGTAGCAATCACTTCTTGAGTGAGCTTAACTTGCGAAGAACGTAAAGTAGTAATTATCCGAAACAACAACAGATAATTTAAAAATTTACTCTAGATACGAGTGAAGTTAAGTTCAAATGATACGAAAACGCACACCAGAATTAATCTTTGTCTTGTTTGAATTGCAAATAAATGCGAGAAAATAAAAGTTTTGTCCATTATTAACATGCATGCGTCTTGCGTGTAAGAAAAAAAGAGCAAAGTCGTCATGTCAAGTACTTGATTCACCTACTTATTTATTTTTTTTTTCATTTGTTTTTTTTTTTTTGGGATGAATTTTTCTTATCCCTGAATAATGTGAGAGTTGAAGAGCAGCAAAGTAATTAATGGTTGTCGACTGCTTTTTTTTTTCTCCTGTTGTTTTTGCAATAGTCAAGTTTAATGTGCAAGAAAGCACAGCAACGAGAGACAAGGAATTCTCATTTATTCTCCAATTATTTTCCAATTCCTTCTTCGTAACGTAACTTTTTTTTTTGCCCGCGCTTCCATACTTGAAAGCCGTCGCTCTCTCAAATGATTGCCGACATTTTTGCATTTCATTTAACAATCACTTTGATATTATAATGTGATGCTCCCTTTTATTGTTTATTTTATAAAATCATTTTATCATTGTTGCTGCTGCTGCATATTTGACATTTATTGACGGTTTTATTAATGTTATTCATGATGCCAAGTGCGGTCAGTTTTTTCCTCGCGATACAATTTTGCGACACTTTGATTGACAATTCATGAAAGTGAGGTGACCATTTTCACCAAAGAAATTTTTTCACACGGCTCATAAATAAAAAAAGTAAAATAAATAAAAATTACCTAACTTGTTAATTAATTAATTAATAAAAAATTTATGGTAATAATATTACGTTGTTGGCATTTAAATTGAATATTTATTTATTTTTTTTAATTATTATAATAATGAAATGAAAACAAACAAACAATAATAATGGAGTAATCAAAAGTTGTTGAGGCTGTTGTCATATTGTTGTCTACATAAATAGACTGTGTGAATTTTTTTCTTGTTTTTTTTATTTTTGACCAAATCTTCATTTATTGTTTTTTTATTTTAAAAAATATTTATTTATTTGATATTTATTAAAAAATTTAATTTATTTTTTTTTTAATTTTTATTTATTAAATTTAAATATTTCAGATAAAATTAAATAAATTAAAAAAATTAAATTAAATTTTTTAACAAATAAAAAAATAATTTAATTTTGATAATTTTTTTTAAATCAATTAAATTTCCTCTTTATTTATTTTTCATTAAATTTATTTCATAAAAAGTAATTTTTTTGCCAAAAAAATATTTTTTTTTTAAAATAATTAATTATGAAATGATATGGATGAATAAACAAAAAAAATAAATAAATAAAAAATAATAAAAAAATAAATACAATAATTAAATAAATTAATTAAAATAAATTAATTTAATTAAATTAATTTAAATAAATAAATTAATTTATTATTTTTTTTTAAATTAATTAAAAATAGTTTAAAATAATTTTTTTAAATTTAAATATTTATTTAAATTAAATTAAATTTTAACTCATTTTTTAAAGTTTTAATATTTATTTAAAACAATTTAAAAATAAATTTTAAATTAAATCACTGACAACTTACTTGCTTTTCTATGACTTTCCTTCACAAAACAAACTTTTAACTTATTGGCACATTTTTTGTTCACGGTTCACCAAACAGGCAAGCGATGTGTTTAAAAGATTTTGTGTTTGTGTCAGTTATTTTCTTTTATTATTATTATTCATGGCTATTGAATCGTTCACCACAGTCATTTTATTTTATAATTGATGTTTAAATTTGTACCGCGCGAAGAAATTACCTCTTCAAACAATTTTTTACTACAAAATAAAAATAAAAAAAATTATTCAACGACACGATCGACACTTTTTCAAACATATTATTACTATTTTTTATGTTTTACATCTATTAACTTTTTTTCTTTTATTCACTCAGTTTTAAAATTTATTTATTTAAACTCGAAAAAACATTTAAAAAATTTGTCGTAAGGACAAAAATTCACCTAATTAATGACATCACTTAAAAATCCGTTAGTTGTTCTTATTGCCGTTTAACTAGAGAAAGGCAGTGCGATAAAATCTGCGATTTTTTTTAAAATTAAATTAATATAAAAACAATAAACTTAAAAAACGGTAAATTATGAGAATTACTTGAAAAATTTTAATCAACATTTTTATTGAACATCTTTAAATATAATAAAAAACGAGCCGCAAATTTTTGAATAAATAACAAGTTGTTGCACCACATGCGGTCGCAGCAAATCACGACCAATTAATTTTGGTGCGACTTTCAGGACTTTTATATGATAAATCATCCCAAATTTGTCCATAAATCACATTTTTACTTTCATTTTGCGTCATTTTCACGACAAAAGTTGACTTAATTTCGTCTGAATTAATTTGTTGAATGACAAAAATCTCTCACTTTTACTCTTATTTCATGTTTTTTTTTTATTTAATGTGTGAATTTAACACTTCATATTTTTCATTTTTTGGACAAAAAATACAAAACAATGGTTTTTAGTTAAATTTTAACACACAATAAACGAAAATTTATGTGAGAAGATAAAATTCTAACAATTTTTCAGCAATTTAATAGAAAGATGTAAGAAAATTATCAATTTTAAACGCACCACGATCTCATATTTTACACGAGACGCGCTAATTTCGTTCTATAAAGCGGCTTTAATCGCGCGCATTCATGCATATAAAGTTAATAATTGTCATTATTAGTGCAATAACGGATTAAAAGCAGGGAAATTATGAAAAATTTTCGCAAACACAAAAAAAGGCAAATAACAAAACGAGTCTCGTAATGAAATAAATTATTCAAGTACATGTTCCAAGTATAATAAAAGTAAAAAAAAAAAACTCAAGACAGATTTTATGTGGGTGACCAAGAAATTTATTCTGAAATAAAGTGCACGAATCACTTCTGCACACATTTTGCCTTTTCGCATTATTTTCTCCTTGAAACCTTTCTGAAAACATGCATTATTACTACTTGTATGCAAATTTTTTTCGGGATTTTGTTTTGTTCCTACGTTTTGCAAAGTTGCAAAGAAGCATTGAGAAAAGACGTGAACGCAGCAAAAAAAAATGTCACTCTCATAAATTATTCATGAGAGCATTGTTTGGTCATGTTTTGATTAAAAATTGATCGTTTTGGGATCTCTAAAAAGTCGTCTACTAATTGTGGACTCAGCCCCCTTTTTAATGTTGTCACACTAATGACCTTTTTCCTACTCTACTCTAAGTAATCGACCTACACTCGTAGATAAAAAAAAACTGATTCGAGATCTAACAGATAAAAATAATTAGTTAGCTTAAAACATTTCACATGACTCAGCCAAACCTCACCCTTTTTTGTGCCTTCGTTGATCGTATATTTACGGGACAGAACAATAAATGTGCTTCGTTAAGGTTTTTTTTCTGTTTCCTTTCTTCTTTGATATAAAAAGCTTCTATCGCCTTAAGTTACCTATTACCTATAACAATGCAAGAAAGAAAGAGCAATCATAAAATTTCAGCGTCTATTTTTTTGCGTTGCATTTCGCATTGGATACAACAAAAAGTTTTTACGATTGCGTGATTAGCTTAAGGGCACAAATTTTTAATATCGTTCTTCAGTTGCTTCTTCTTCTTCGTTGCTTTTCATTTGTGGCTCTTTGTTCATGTTTTTTTTTAACGACGACTGACCTTGTGGATAGTTCCAAGAGAAATTTTCATAATGAGTTCATTAGACATTTGCGCACTCGACTGAATGAACTGTGTGAAAATCTCCACTGATAATAATCACTTACTTAAAATCGATTTTTGGAGTTTGAGCTTAAGGTTCTTAAGTTTTAAAGTCAAACTTCAAAAATCGATTTTAAATGAGTGAATTATCAAAGGTTTAAATTCTACTCTAGCGGCGAGAATTGGAATCACAGAAACCTCGTATGTTTGCTATAGAGCTTCGTACTGAAAATATTTCACTCTACGTTCAGTATTTTCAGTACGAAGCTCTATAAGAAACATACGAGCTTTTTGTGAACCTATAAGACGTCAAATCTCATCGTTAGAGTAGAATTTTGATAAGTTAATTTGAGTTTTACTCTAGCGGCGGGATTTGTCGTCAAAGTATTTTCTAAAAGCCACGTATGTCTCCTATAAGACCTCCGTACTGAAACTTCTGAACGTAGACTGAGGTATTTTCAGTACGAAGCTCTATAGATAACATATGAGCTCTTTGTGAATCTTCAAGGCGTCAAATCTCATCGTTATAATAGAATTTTAGTCAATTTGAGTTTTACTCTAGCGGCGGGATTTGTCGCCAAAGTATTTTCTAAAAGCCTCGTATGTCTCCTATAAGACCTCCGTACTGAAACTTCTAAACGTAGACTGAGGTATTTTCAGTACGGAGCTCTATAGAAAACATACGAACTTCTATGATGACAAATCCCGCCGCTAGAGTAAAATTCAAACTGACTGTTACGATCGACGAAACAAACAACCGATTAGCATCGTTCGTTGTCAACTATCGTTACTCAATACTTTTATCAGCAAGTAATATCTGACAACTGTAACAACTTACCAAGGTTTACGCGAAACAGATTTTGCAATATCTAACTGATATCGACACTCAATAAATTTATTGCCAAAAAAAAAAATGTCACACCACATTCCTACGCATGCAAATCCACACGAGCTCCAGTTTTGTATAATAAAGTGCTTTCATGTAACGCAAAAAAAAAGAACATTGTAACGTAAAAACAAAAATAAGTGACACGAAATTTATATCGGTCATTAAATGCAGGATTACAACAACACACGTCGGTTGTTCGAACGAGCGGTTCGATTCAATTTTTACTTTGGGATATCGGACAGCAATCAACATCTTAATTTATTTTTGTACTCGTCTGACGCAACGGATGTTAAAAATTTACAGATTCTGTCTGATATTGAAAGTTTTTTGTTTCATAAAACAAACAACATGAGCAGAGCATAATCAACACTCTGTTTCACGGTGGGATGAACGAAAATTCTTCCAAAACTCCTTTTGAAGTTTAAAATATTTACTTTTTGGGAAGCACCGTGAATTAAATAAGGGCATGTATCTCGTTAACGACCAAAACTGCTTTTTTTTTATTCTGTTCTGTGTTTTTCGGTTTCATTTCAATTTAGTAATAAAATGCATTGAGGGGATTAAAAAGGTCAATCACTGCACTTATGTTGCTTTCTGTATGTTTTTTTTTTGCGATCCTACAGTAAGTTGTTGCATGAGGAAGCGAAACAATATCCAATACACAAAGCTACAAGTAATTGACGTGGACACAAGCTTTTGTTTTAATTTTTTCCTTCTTCTGATTGTCTTTCGTGTTCTTCTCGTGCATATGTGTCGCAGCATCGAGCACAGCAAAAATATTAAAGTTAATAATGTAATTGCCCTGTTTTGAACCTTTTTACTTATTTATTCATAAAAAGTTGAGTTGTGGCCCATTAAAATATGAGTAAAGTTCATATATGGCTTTGCGCATCCACAGAACTGTATTTTTGTAAATTGGATGAACATATTAAATGAAAACGGAGGACGGATATGAACAATATGAGTTATGATGAAATATGATGGGAATCACTCTGGTTAACGGTTCATTCCTGATGATGAGTTTAATGATGATTTGCCCCAAAAAAGTATAAACAAAAAATTGAGATTAAATTTGTAAAATGCATTTTTAACTGGTTATGATGAACCGTTGACAGAAAGCTTTCAAAAAAGGGAATTTTAAGTTAAACAAATATTCAAATTCAGTTCCTCCAAATTTTTTAAAATTTATAAAACTTAAAATCAAAAGAACAAGAATGTTCTAAAAATTCTACCGAATTTACGTAGAAAAAACGTAAAAATGTTGAGTCACGAACTTTAACGCATTCTCAATTTACGTTTTTTTTCTATTTACTCAAAACTAGAAATTCCATAGCAAAGACATTATCTATCATTAAAAACCGTATACTCGGAAAAAATCATTTCCTTGAATTATTACTTTGATGTGTTTCCTTTTGAGTGAAAAAAATTGTCTTATCATTATTTTTTTTTAACCAAAATTCAGATTGAAACTCTGAATCAGAATAAAATGAAACGAACACTGACCTTTCCCGTGTTTTTTTTCTTCTTGTTTGGTATCTATCTATAACGAATTGGGTACAATAAAAATCTAGAATTTTACGGGGCAATGTCTATCTCTCTATAGTGAAGGAATACAAAAGAAATGTACTTGCCAGATGTTCTAGGTAGTTATGATCTTTTATTCAAATTTTATTGCACACCTGATTCTGATCTATACTTATAAAAGCTGAAAGGATTCTAAATTAGGGGTTTCACTATAACGAACGACACTTTACTCGATTCACATAAAAATCTAAAGAAATAGTTTTAAAAAAAATGCCTGACAATTGTTTCATGACCAAGGCCATGTTCTTGCCTAATTTAAATAAAACACTACAACACGAACATGATCATGTCAGCCATTTCCATGCATATCAGATCAAGTACTTGGTAAAATAAAAGAACTGAAGAGATAGAAAGGTAGCGTGAATTGAAGAAAACAAAAAAAAAACGAGAGAATTTAGATCGCGGTGTAATTATGTTGATAGAAAGGAAAGAAATGAAACGAAGATTGATCTTCTTTTTGAAAAGAAAGAAATGATGTGACATGATAAGGATTGGGAAACAAGAACAACTCACAACAAGGGTCACGATATCGGAATAAATTACGAGCGGAGAAGGATTTTATATAAGAAGCCTTTGTTCACGTTAACAAAAAATCATTGATCATGAGGATCAATAAAATCTGTAAAGAGAGGAAAAATAATTATTAAAGTCAAAGGTTTTTAGCTACTTACGATCAAGAGTCATCGGTTTATCATCCATCCGTTTCTTTGTTAAATCAATTGTACCTAAAAAATATTTATAATGGGAAATCTTACGCGAGAAAAAGAGACATTGGGCAACAAACGACGGCAGCATGATCTTAATTGTTGAATTGCACGCAATAATTAATCGGCACACTTGGCTCGTTCGTTCGCCTTACTGCCTTACTGTGTCTTGATCGTGATATCAATCGATCAGTGGTAGTGCTGCTGCTGCAACGAATGACTGGCATGATTCATTTTTCGCTCTAACGTTGTTGTTATTCGAGAGTGCGACACTCGCTTATGGTAATAAATATTAATCAATTGCACTGTTGGATTTCTCTTGTTCTTTATTTTCTTTTTCTTCCTTCATGCTCTCTTCATCTTCATTTGCATACATGTACTTGTGTCTCCAACATTTTTGTTTGTTTATATTTCATATTATTACGACACCATTGAATATGAGTAATTTATGCGTTAACGGAATGACCACTAATGAACCAATATTTGTAGACTTTATTAATATTTTTATTTTATTTTTTTTTTTACTTTCAGATGTCTCTGCAAGCCCGGGTATGCTGGAAAGAATTGTGAGTCGCGATATGTGCCATGTTCTCCATCGCCATGCCAAAATGGAGGATCATGCCGACAATCCAGTGACTTTTCATATGAATGCAAATGTCCGCCAGGTGAGTAATTTCAAATAATAACTTTTATTTTGAATTTTTTAGTGTTTTGAACCAATTCTCATCCTCAAAATGTTTGGAATACCCTCTTAAGGGACACCTTTGAGCACTCTTGCTCTGCTGCCGAGAATATTGACGAGTTTTAACGATACAAATCTGAACATTGACGAAATTTTAACAATCGATAATATTAATATGGGCCTTTTACGCATATTTTCCACGTGGACTCCTCAAGTGTTATATACCAAAATTCTCAGGATGAAATAAGGAATCAAATTAGCCTTGCATAAGTGTTATCCGACTCCATTCGAAAAACACAAAAGTCTCCGAATATTAAGTTTAAGATCAAATGTTTGCTTATTGATAGAGGTACTGAGTTTTGGCACAAATCGCAATTGTGACAATGTACCTGAAAAATTGAAAAATGCACTAAAAACTTGCCTCGACTGCCTTCAAAGACCTACGCACATTGTTGTTCGTCGAAATGAAAGAAATTTTATTCATTGACGTGTAACGAAAGTATTTTAATTGATTTTAGTACAAATCGTTAACATCTCTTGACCGACCAATGTTTTACATGACTTGACTTGAATGTCGCTCGAACTTGTTTTTAGAATGTTTTCACATGTGAGATTTAGTGAAAGGTCAGCGGAAATCACACAATTTGACCGAATTAGAAATGTCAATCTTGTCAAAATAATTTCACTTTCTCATGACAACGTGATTAATGACCTGCTGATGACTTTTATCGTTCAAGCTCGGGCAAAAATCCTTCGTGCAAATTGAATTACTTACAATTGACTTACATTGTACTGCAATTCGCGCAATAAAAAAAATGATCATATAAACCTAAAAAAGAGAGAGAGAGAGAGAGATTAACAATATCTGCCCCATTACCTTTTAAAGTTACGTCGAGTTATATATTACCTTTCGACAATAAAATCGAAATCTCGAATGGATTTATGATCGGCATTCTTTATATTAATTATGCACGAAAAGAGAATAAAACCACAATAAAATTAAAAAAGAGACTCATTCAAAATAATCGCATTCGCTTTTTTTTTCGCTGCTGCTGCGGTATAAAGTAGCAGTTCTTCTCTCTTTCATCTCATATTTATTTGCTTTTGTATGGCAGCCAGACAGATTAATGGAATGGAAAGGGAGGATCGAACTGTTAGATAAGCGATGCTTTATTGATGATCAGTAGTAGTCCGACGATGATTTTTGATTAAATTTTTTCCTCACTTTTTTTGTTGTTGCTCGGGAATGAAATTAACACCTTCATTTCTTTCGAGGAAAACATAAAATATGCAAACATAAATAAAGCGTAAATGACAGTAAAAGACAAGATAATGCCCGATTTACATTCACATGTACATTTTGACACATAATAGAGGCATTGTGCATATTTTTCTACGTGTCTAGTAATAAACGCATTTTATTCATTAGTGCGAGTTGTGCATATTTCATCATTATTGCATACAGGGACGTCCCTTTTTCAACTCAAACTTTAAAAAAAAATCTTTGGGATTTTATTTTTTGTGATTATTTAAAATAATTTTTATTTTTTAAAATTATTTTTTTTTTATTTAATTTTTTTAAAAATTAAAATTTAATTTAATTATTTAAAAATTAAAATTTAATTTAATTTTTTAAAATTAAAATTTAATTCAATTTTTTTAAAAATTTAAATTATTTTTTTTTTTAAATCTAAATTAAATTTCATTTTTTTTTAATTAAAACTTATTTTTTTTAATAAATTTAAAAATTTAATTTTAATAAATTAAAATACTTTTCCGCCTCTGAAGCATACTAAAGTCTAGCAGACTAAAAGTTCTTGAATCCAATATTTTTTTGCGGTCAAAATTTACCGCAGCATCGTTCGTTTTATTGTACCACATCTCCCTTTGTTCCCTTCTAATGTAAAAATGAAGCGCGAACGGACTTACGATCGCTTTTATTGTCCTCTTTTTATATCTTTTTTTACACAACATCACATAAAATTACTTCAAAGAACGCATTTCTTGTGGTTTTTTACTAAAAAAAACTCCTCTCATAAAAACTTGTAAACTTTCTTCGACGTAACTCCGATGACTCGAGATTCGGACAACAAAAGAAACGCGATTTCATAACAACAAAACACATCAAATAATAAATTATGACGATGACATATTATCATAATAGCAATAAAACTGTTAAAAAACAAAAAGTTCAAAGAGGTTCGTCGTCTGTTTGACCCGTCAACATCAAGTCGCGAGCAAGTCTTTTGTTCGAGTGACTCGTCATGTTTCGCATTGTCTTGTCGAGATGATGATGGAAAAATTTCACGTTGACAATATTTTGACCTGTTATCTAATAAAAATGATCGATTGATGGCACGACAAAATATTTCATAAATCTTAAATTTCATCAGAAAAATTTTTTCACTTGTTAGAATTTAAAAAAAAAAAGGTAGAAAAAAAATCTATAGGATACATAAATCCCTGAAATTCGGTTTTTGTCACACATCTGCTGAACCTTTTTTTGTATTTTATCACATTCTTCTGAAAAAACAACAAAAAAATCTATTATCCTGTCAAAAAATAAAAAAATCTAGAAAATCTGTAAAAAAACAATTTTTTCCATCTCCCTCGCTCCAACGCGTGCCCCGCATCTGACAGTCGTGTGTGTATTTCTTGCCGTCTCACTTCTTCCTCTTGCGTTTTCTGCCAATCGGAGAACTTCGTGTCTTCGGTTTCGCTACAACTCGAGCCGAAGACGACGACAACGAAGCATAAGTGCAACGACGAAACGAACGAACGAAGTAACAACAACAACAATAATAATGAGAGCATAAAAAACAACAACATTGTGTCTATGGAAAAAAGAAAGATATGAAACCGTGGGAACGAAATCATCGACACACAAACACGTGAATCTTCGCACAACACACAAAATTTATGCTTGCTTTGCCATTTCTCGTCGACGACGACGACGACTGAATGAAACAAACACACATGACTGCTTTTTCCTTATATTTATTTAAATTCATCATCATTCATTGCGTTTTGTAATAATAATAACAATCATCAACGGGCTTAAACATTATATGATGATGATGATTATTATTGTTTCATTTAAACCTGTCTTTATATACAAAAGTACGTGTTGTTTGTAAGAAGCAGGTAATGTTGCCTTTTGCATAAATTTATTCCCGGAGTAAATATGTTATAAAAATAATTTAAATTGTAATGAATGCGTCATAAATATTGGATTGAATTGGAAATTGCTCTCTCTCACTATAAAAATATTTTTTTTTCGAATCCATAGAAAGACCTCATGAATGAACGAATGACAGTTGATGAAGATATAAGTATTTGAAGAATGTTGTTTCATTTGCATTTTCAATTTTTTGAACTTTTATCTAGAAATCTAGAAATTTTTTTGAGCCTCAAAGCAGTCACGCTAGTCTCATTATAAAAATCTCTTCCTTATCAGAAATTCTTCTTTTTAAGAATTTTAAGGGATTTTTCCCAGCCAATTCCAGTAATGTTCGCTACTTAAAAAACTTCATGACCTGATTTTAGCTGGAGGCAGGTCATGAAACACTCCAGAAGTCCGTTGACTCGGCAAGAGTGATGAATGAATGACATGAAAGAAGTTCTCATGAATTAAAGGCAAAATAAAAAGTTCTGAAAATTGATAAATATTTTGAAATGTAATAAGTCGAGTTCAGCTTAACGAATTTCTTTAAGGTTTTTTGTAATGAGTTCCTTTTGATTGTTAGAAGTTTTCTGGACAAAATTTTTACAGTTTTGTAAAGGAAATTCGTGGAAAATTAGGAAAATGATGTGTAAGGTTGATTGCATACTTTAGAAGAGTACAATTCATTTTTTTGTAATTTTCAAAAAATTTTATTCGAAAAAATTCAAATTTTTAACGGTCATTTTATGAATTGACATAAAATTTATAAATATATAAATTTTTTAGGTAATTTTTTTTTTTAAATTCAGAATTTTTTTTAAATTTTAATTTGATTTTTGTTAATTTTTAAACAAAAAAAAATGAATTTTTTATTAAAACGAATTTTTTTTTTAAATTTTTAACGGTCATTTTTTGAACTGACATTTCGAATTTATGTTCGATTTATTTCCAATTAAATTCATTTAAACGACTTTTCAAAGCAAAAATAAAACTTTTTCAGTAATTAGTGGGATGTGTCTTTGTCTACCGACTGTGAGCGTGTTGTGGGCTTGCATTATGCCACTGCCTTCACATCGAGCCATAAATTACAATTTTTCCGCGTGTAATAACGTTTGCTGCTCTCCCTTTTGCCCGTACATCGCGCGTTATATTTATGTGCCTTATTATGTCGTGATTTAGATCAGAAATTGGCCTAAGGTGATCACGGTCGTCCAATAATATTTGCATATTATGTTGTTGTCTCGGCAAATTATTTGCCTTGCATTACAATATAATTCACTTTTTTTTTTCGTTGCAAATAAATTAAATTACTTCCATGAAAAATAATAATAATAAATAAATGATTTACTCAAATTTTATGCATTATTGAGAAAAAAAAAATTAAAGTTGAATGATTTTGAATGAGCTCCACTCCCGTTGCTCAGGCACCTTCCGAACGCGTCACGGTCGACCAGAACAATAATTGCTTTGTTGCAATAATAATTACGCATCTGTTTTAATTTCACTTGGAAGAAAATTCAATCTATGTAGAACATTTTCACGCATTCATTCATTTATGAGAACGAATCATGAGAATTTTTTTTTTCTAACAAAGCATTGTTGAAAAAGTTGAAAATTTTGCGCCTTAGGATTGCCGACGACGACCGACGTAAAAATTTGTAATCAAAGCAACAAGATAATTCCGGAATGAAATTATTTTTATGTTATTTTATGAATTATTCTAAAAAGGAAGATTTTTTCCACGTACTGCACTTGAGTTGGCTTCTCTCATGAGAAAATATTTCAAGTTATGAATGAATCGGTAGAAAAAACAATTATTTTTATTATTATTTATGGGATTCCAAACAGTATGAGGAGAGAAAAAACGAGTAGAATCAAGTCTTTTGTACGTTTTACAAGAACTTTGATGTACTTTACTTGCTTGTTTGTTATTGGATATTTGTTACAAATTAAAGACACGAGTTGAATCGTCAATAAACTAGTTCCGAATGACATTTCGTAACAATAAAGTACAACGGTTCTCTCAAAAAGACTTGAAATAAGAAAATTTTATTCAATTTAAAAGATTTTTAAAAGAAACTAAAAAAAAATTGAAATTATTAACAAAAAAATTAATTAAATAAAATAATTTAATTAATTTTATTTTTTAAAATAATATATTTAATTAAAATTATTTTTCAATTCAATTATAATAATAAAATTATTAATTTAATTAAAAGAATTTTAATTTTTTTTTTAATAAACTGATTAAATTTTAATAATTTTATTATTTTTTATTTATGATAAAATTTTAATTAATTATTTTGTTTTAATTTAATAAAAAAAAAATAAATAAAAATAATTTTTTTAATTAAAGCTCTAATCTTTAATTTTTTTTTATATATTATTATTAAATTTAATTTAAACTATTGAACTTTTTTTTTGACTTTTTTATAAATAAATTATTAAATGATTTTTTTTTAAAATTTAATAATATTAATTAATTATTTTAAATTAAATATTTTTTTTTCATTCTTTATTTAAAAAATAAATAAATAATTTTTTTTAAATTTTATGTAATTTAAAATTCTTTTAAAAATTAAAAAAAATATATATTATTTATTAAAAAATTAAATTTAAATATATTTATTTTTTATTAAATATTTGTTCACTTTTTATTTAAAATTATTTAAATTAAGAATTAATTATTTTTTCGATTTTTATATAAAAGTTCATTTATTTCAATTTATAAATTATTTTTTTTTTTTATTTTTTTTTAATTTTTAATTCAAATAATATTTTTTAATTATTTTTTTTATACAGGCTTTGAAGGCAACAACTGCGAAAAGAACATTGACGACTGTCCCGGGCATCTCTGCCAAAACGGCGGAACTTGCGTGGATGCCGTTAACGCTTACAACTGTCGCTGCCCCCCAAATTTCACGGGACAATTTTGCGAAAATGACGTTGATGAATGCGCTTTAAAGTAAGTATTTTTTGCATAAATTACCCGCTTTGTCATCGCCGAGTGTAAAAATAATTAATTATCTCTTCATTTCTTTTGCAGACCTTCAATTTGTCAGAACGGTGCGACATGTACGAACACACACGGTAGCTACTCCTGCATTTGCGTGAATGGTTGGACAGGTCCCGATTGCAATGAAAACATTGACGATTGCGCAAATGCCGCTTGTTTCAATGGCGCAACGTGCATCGATGGCGTCGGCAGTTTCCGTTGCGATTGCACGCCCGGCAAAACGGGTCTTTTGTGTCACTTGGATGACGCTTGCACCTCAAATCCTTGCCATGCGGATGCCATTTGCGACACAAGTCCGATTAATGGGTCGTTCACGTGTTCTTGCGCCACGGGCTATAAAGGCTCCGATTGTTCCGAGGACATTAACGAGTGCGAACAAGGATCGCCTTGCGAGCACAACGGAATTTGCGTCAATACCCCAGGCTCCTTTGTTTGCAATTGCACTCAAGGCTTCAGTGGACCACGTTGCGAAACGAATGTGAATGAATGCGAATCGCATCCCTGCCAAAATGATGGAAGTTGTCTCGATGACCCCGGAACCTTTAGATGTGTCTGTATGCCAGGTAAGTTTTTCACGTTTTTTTCTTTGAAACTCACACAACTTCATTACACATTCAAAAATTCAATTAAATCTGACAGAAATACCGTTCATTGCCGTAATTTATTGTCAATTTTATGTGCCTAGACAAGAAATCAGCATTTAACGTTAACTTTATCAAATGCAAAGTCAATTTTAATCAGAAAAACGAAGCAATTGCATTAGTTTATGGCAATCCTCCTCTTTATTACGATTTTTCTGCATCTTTCTCGTACGAACGACACGAAATTAATGGAATCAAATCACAGACCAAATAAATGTAAATTTAAAATCAATTTCTTGCCATCGTACATGACTCGTTCCGTTTTGTAGTTTATTATCGTATGAGTTGTTAATATGCGAAATAAATTATTAAACTTTATGTTAGGAGATGTTATTAATGATGTTCGCGTTAGAAAAGTGGAACGTTTTGTAAATTGCTACCGAATTTATCTACTGAAGTGACACTGCTGACACAAAATCGATCACAATAGATCTTCGGATCGCGGTGATGCATCCTCAAACCTAACCTAAAAAAAATTTCAATTTAATTTTTGCCGCCAAGGAATTTGAAAATTTGTTTTTTAAAAGACACTTTATTTGATCTTCTTGCCCCCGAGATAGTGTCGATGACTTCCTAATACGGCAAAAATATCCAGTGAACGCACATTTGGCAAGAGCAGCGGCATTTTGATCATTTAAAAGAGATGAAAGCAGTGCCGGAATCAGGGGCCTTAAGCTATTAGGCTCTTGTATGATGAAGAAATTTTGCTTGGTTTGGATTAATTGAGATCATAGGAAGATCGTAGGACACTCGCTGAAGTAATGTTCACTTTTAACTTGCTACGTGAGAACATTAAGTGCCCTGAGATCCGAGCCAAACTGATATGCTATCAACCGACAAGAAATTTGAGACGCGAGCGCTTTTTTGAACTGAGACATTGTGATAATGAGTTTGCTGCATCAGAGATTTTTCATAGATATGCTTTATCATTTAATCGATTTAGTAACGTGTACTCGAACAAAATGTCCGCTAATAATTTTAAGAAACTTGTATTATTAGAATTAAGAAATAGCCATTAAGAGGAAATCAAAAGATGGGTTTTTATGCCGGCTGTCCAAATAGCATAAGGCTGATACGACTAGAATTGTCGAAATGAATGAACTGAACTAAACTAATTGAAGTAGATTTGAAGCCTAAATCACAAATTTTCGTCAAAAAAATTATTTTTTCAAAAATATAAGGGTTACCCGTAAACTTCGTTCCACCCTTCAAATTTTTTGTAATTTTTAAAAACTAAACTTAGAATTTTTGATTCAAAAACCTTCTCTTAAATGAGTTTGATACTTTACAAAAAAATCTAAAGAGATTCGTGAAGCAGAATTTGAGTTATTGCGTTACAAAACTTGTATGAATTTTCAGTTTTAATGTTAAAAATAGCTTCAAAATAGTAAAAAATCATTAAATAGTAAAAATAAGTTCCAGAATAGTCCGTCACTGGATGCAAAAGTTGCTTAACTACTCACTTTAGTCCAATATCCCGTATTTTAATGGAAATTCCTCGCTATTTAAAACACAATATTTGCTCATTTTGTTTATCTATCGGTTCAATGCTTCTTTTGCGTACGAAAACAAGCAAAATATTTGCAATGTTTTAACATGTTAATGTGTTCAACATGTAATTTATCGCGCATATTTGTAGCTGTTCTTCGCTAAAAACCGAACATTTGATCTCTTTTGCCGCAGATGCGATGAATTTCGGACGAGACCATTGATCTCTTACTTAAAAAACCTTCGTGTCTCCTTTAATTTCATTAGTTTCACCTCCGAAGCGCCGATATTTTGAAAAATTGTCTTATTAAACTCCGTGGCAGGACAATGGCATTCAATATTTATTATTGTTCGTCGCTACCTGAATTCTAGCTTGGTCTTTGTCTACAAAAACAAATAAAATATAGCAAAGAAAAAAAAAAGAAAAATGCTCACAATTCAATTATTTATTATTATATTCGATTGCGATAGCAATTCAAATGGAGTTCGCGCGAATATTCATACATATTTTTGTTTTATTTATGCACAGCATTGTTGCCCTTTTCTGCATAACTAAACGAAACATTTGCAGCATAATTGACTAGTTATTTTGAATGCACCTATTATTTTGACACTAATACCATTCAATGCGACTGGCATATAAATGATGGCGCAAGAAGTTGCATCTTTAGATGAAAACCCACGCAAAATTGTAGAAATCAGATCAAAACGACGACAATCATAATTTTATGGCTCTTTAAGTTCCTTCGCTGTGTAAATATAATATCATAATCTTGATTATTTTGAGATGCATTACGAATCCCCTGTAATTATTGCAAAGCTATTATTACATGGCTTTCCTCAATAAACTCGATGCAAAATTGTAGTTTTATTGCAAAAGTTTAATTGAAACGCTCTGTCTTATAAATTTTGTATCTGATGTGTTCTACTGTAATGATGACGATTATGTAACAATTTTTTTGTCGCATTTTTAATTAATTTTTTGCGTTTTTACGTCTGTCCGTATGAGACACATGACTTTGAGGAGTACAAAAATGTGAAAATTTAATTTTTTTTCCTTTTAAGAAATAACTTTAAATAAAAAATAAAAAAAAAATTAAATTAAAATTTAAATTAAAAAAAAATTAAAATAAAATAAATTTTAAATTAAATTTTATTTAAATAATATGAAATTATTCCATTAGGTAAAATTTATAAAAAAAAATAAATAAAAAATTGGAAAAAATCCTAAATAAAAAGATTTTTAATTTAAATTAATTTATAATAAAATTAATCAATTTAAATTTAAAAATAAATTAATTAATTTATTTTTTAATTATTTTTTAATTATTTTTTATATTTCCAATTTTTTTATTTTTTGATAAATTTTACTTTATGGAAATATTTCAATAAAATTTTTTTTAAAAGATTTTAATTAATTTTTAATTTAATTTTTTTATTTTTTAGGTATAATATTTAATTTATTTCTTAAAAGAAAAAAAAATAATTAAAAATTTCACATTTTTGTACTCCTCAATGTCATATGTACCATAATATACCAAAAATAATTTTACGAAAAATCATAAAATGCGCTTAAGTGATTTTTTTTCACGACAATTTTTAATAATTTCATAAAAAAAATATGTATAATAAAAATAATTATACAACTTATGACAAAAATTCAATTGGATAAAAATTAAATATTTTTCATGTTGCTTGATTTGGATTTAAAAAAAATTTTTTTTTGCTTTTAATTATTCTCATATAAATGTATTAAATTTAATAAACTGCTGCACTTATTTTGCCTCTCTCTCTCGCTCGTTTCTTCATGAATATGCAATGAGAGAAAGAAACATTTTTCAGTTATTATTACATATACTTAAGTCTATTTATTCAACGGGAAGCAAGTTTCTTGTAAGCTTTTTTTACAAAAGGCAGGCAGCAACGATCATAAGTCGACAAACAGAACCAATTAAATCCTATTAATATTCAATAAAATTTTTAATCTCATGAGTTGATCGCAGCAACTACGAAGACAATGTGAGACTTTTTTTAATTGCTTACCAATTGTTCATTACAAAATATTAATTAATTAAAAGCAGAGATGATTTTTATTATTGTTTTTTTTTTTGTGCATGAAATTATTACTCAATTTTAACCTAAATTCGAATTTTTTTTTATTTTTTTCTCAAACGGAAAACATAATAATTAATAAATTTAATCAAGCGACAAATCAAGTTAAAAAGTACATTCATTCAAGATATTTATGCAAAATAATTCGCATGACAGTTTTCAAACGTATAATTCACTTTTTCGACCGAAGTTTTTTATTTATTAAATCTCTTGCATGTGTGGGAGTCACTTTGAATGGCAAGATAATAACAATATTATTATTATAAAGTGTTTTTATGTGCAAATGCAATAAATTTTAAAAAAATATACTACAAAAAAAAATTTAATATAATAAAATAAAATTAATGGAGTAACACATAAAGTAAATAATTTACGGTAGTTTTGCATTCTATAAATTAGATTCGATTAAATTTAACAAGAAAATGCAAATTAGCTCGTTCTGTAAGATTTTTCGTTTGGCAAGATATCTCCGCATACATTTAATAAAATAATAAATGATAATGGATTTAAGACAATTATATCGCTGTATGCCGAATACATTTATTTATTTTTTTTGCGAAATGGAGACAGTTACACCCCAGGTGTTAAAATTTAATTTATTTTGAAATATTTGTCGTTGTTGTTTTTTGATCAATTAATTATTCTTACATTTTAATCCAAGCAATTTTAATTTTTTTTTAAGAAAGTTTTCTTGTAACGTTATTTTATTATTTTTATTTATTTTGAGACACAACGAAACAATGGATGAAGAAGAAGGCTTGCTGCAAACAAAGCAATAAAAATAAAATAAAAGCAAAGTGATAAAATAATAATAATAATGATGAAGAAACGTAACAACAATAAAAAATGAGTCAAAATAAGAAATAACCATATCGTTGTTCGTTCGTTCGTTTGCATGAAATTTTTTGCCGTGATTTTTTTATGTTGAGGATTGACTAAGAAAGCAGCTCATTTTTACTTATTTTATTTTTAAAAATTATTTTTTTTAAATTTTTTATGAAATTTAATTGAATATTTTTAAAAAAATATTTTTTTATGTAAAAAAAATAATATTTTTCAAGCTTTGTAACGCTTTAACTTGAAAATTTGATTCAAGAATCTCTATTAATTTTTATTAAAATTATTCTTGTTAACTATCAGAAGGTTTATGTACCAAAAAATTCCAGAAAAAATCAGTAAAAAAAATTTAATTTAATATTTAAAAAAATTATTATTTTAAATATTTAATTTAAATTTTTATTCATTTAAATTTTTTATTTTAAAAATTAATTAATTAATTTAAAAAAAATAAATTTTATTTAATAAATATATATATTTTATATTAATAATATTTATTTAATTAAATTAATATTTAAATTTTTTATTTTAATTGATAAAATAAATTCAAATTTGACTTAATAAATATTTTAATATAAATTAAATATTTATTAAATAAAATTTATTTTTAATTTAAATTAATTAAATAATTTTTTAAAATAAAAAAATTAAATTAAATTTTTAAAATAATATTTTTTTTTAAATATTTAAAATAATTTTTTTAATATTAAATTAATTAATTTTAACTAATTTGATTTAATTTATTAAAAATAAAAAATTATTAATTAAATTAATTTAATTATTAAAAAAAATTAAAAATTAACCTAAAAAAATTAAATAAAAAATTTTAATAAGCTCGATATCAAATTTCACACCGCAGCTGAAAAACAAGCAAGAAATTTTACAATACGACACATAAATACCTTCGTCCATGTATAAATATCCGCACACATAACAATATCACACTGCATTAAAATAAAATGCAGGAGAGTGAAAAAGGTTAATTTAGTTGAAATTGATAAATATTATGATGGTCTCGTTGTTACTCGGAAATGCATGCGCGAACAATGAAATATTTTTGTCGTGAATTTTGCACTTTTTTATTGTCGTTATTTATCGCTTACTTTTATTTTAAAATTATTAATAATATTAAGAAATTATCACTCATACTTAGAAAGTGCCCTCGAAAAATTTACTCGTTTGACCTCAACTTAAAAAAAAAAATAATTAATAATATTTTTTTTTATTATTGGAAAAATTCTCAACATTTATTTATTTTATTTACTTGGCAACATCTGTTGCACATTAGCTCGATAAATGCCTTTATAAGCGACGACGATTATTAAGTAATTATTAGTAACTGTTTTAATTTCTTAATTAAAAAATTGATGTCGCCTCTGTATTTTTTTTTTTGTCTCAAGCAATTAAACAATTTAAGTTCTTTCGCCAGTTTTTCAATCAATAAATACATAATTGGTTTCATCCTAGAATACAATGTTAAAAGTTATGATAATTGTGCATCTCTGGAGTCATGACGGCATTTTGTCACAGCTTTTGCCGTAGGCGTGTGCTACTGCTGCTTAGATGTCGCATGAGATGTCGTGTCGTTACAACTCTTTTTAACACCTGTTGCGGCAATTCATCATTTTTTGCACGCCCAGAGGCCAGCGAGTGATTTGTTAACTCTTTTTCGTGTTTAATGTCAATTTATCTATTCGAAAAGGAAAAATAGATGTTTAATCGTCTAATAAATTTGAAAAAGTAAAAAAAAAATATTTGTGGGTGATTTAAATAGTAAGCAAGTAATTAACGCCTTTTTTCGTGTAATGACAAATGTTTTTGAATTTTTTTATGAAAAAAATCGCCTTTTTGTCTAGCAAAACAGCTTTGATTAAAAAATTTATTTTATTGAGGTAGACAAAAAAAGTAGAGAGGACAGATTTATTTGATATTTATTCACGCGATTTCCCACACGTTTGCTCTGATTTTTTATTGTTTTGACTAGTTTCAAGTTTTATACCATAGAAAGTAATTTTTGTTAAAAAAAATCAACCCCAAAAGTATGCAATTGATATTAATTAAGAAAATTTGATTTAAACCTCCTTTAGGTATGCAATGAGGCTTACATTACATTTTCTCGTTTTTCACGATTTCTATTAAAGATTTTCTAAATTTTTTTGAACAGAAACCTTCTTGAAGCTAATATTGACCCATTATAAAAAACTTCAAAGAGATTCGTGAAGCAAAACTTGAGATATTGCTTTTCAAAATTTTCACGAACGTTTCTTATCAAAAATCCTCGTTCTTAGAATCAAAGCTTACAATGTTGCGCCATGTCTTTATTAAAATTTTTTCAACGACTTAATTATCGCAAATGATCATGCAATAATATTTTCCCTCTTTTTATTGCATCGCAGCATTTTTCTCTCTTTCGCAAAGAAAAAAAAAATAAAATATATTCATAAAAAATTGTAACAAGTTACATTTCTGCTCAACTTCGAGGATGAGTCGGCTTTTCTATCAGCGACAAGCGCAGGCAAATTAAAAAGTGTGGCATGATGATGACGCTCCTCGTCAAATAAAACTTTTAATAAAGTCGTCACTTTATTGCTCGTTCTGCCATTATTTGTATATCTGTTGCGCATTCCAATAAAATAATAATTTTTTCTTGATGCGATTTCAATTCTCTGCATTAAAAATGCAATATAACGATGCAAAAAGGAATTGAATTTAGCAACAAAGTATCGAATTACATGCGGGAATGATCTGCAAAAAAAAATGTTTGGACTTTGTTACCACTTCCTTTCAATGTCGAGAGAGCGCCAAATGAGTGAAATTTCTGAACAATTAAAGGCAACGTAACGCAACAATAGGCTAACATTGTCTCAATCAATACCCCGCGTAGCTCTTTTCATCAACACCTCTCCTCATCATCATCATCAACGCGTAATCGCTGTTATTATTCCAATGGTCCATTAACAATGTAAGCAATCTGATCAGGCGTAATTTTATTAAATATTGTAGCTGAATATAAATTGCATTCAATTCATTTGTGCATTTATACCTCGGATTATTGGGTACTTGTCAAAAGTTATGAGGAAATTGAATTGGTTATAACCACATGCGGTTTTTTGACATGGTTTTGTCTCAAAAATGTCAGTTTCGAACCTTTAAATTCATCGTTAGGGATGTAAAAACCTCAAGTTTTAAGAAAAAATTATTAATTTTGACATTTCAAAATGATTTTATAAAATTTTTTAAACTGTCAAAGTGACAGAAGGTGAAAATTTTTGCTAAAATGTCATTTTTTGATGATTTTTAGTTAAAAAATAGACTTTTGAGGCTTATTTTGATTAAAAAATTGAACTTTTTGAGAAATTTGTGACATCTGTCATTTTGACAGTTAATTGACAGATGTCACAAATTTATCAAAAATTTCAATTTTTAATGAATTTTGACGTTAAATTTGTTAATTTTTTTTACAAATTTGACTTTTTAAAAAATTTTAGTGTCAAATTTGGAAAAAAAATGACAGATGTCAAATTTTTTAAGAATTTTATTTTTTAGAAATTATCTTTTGAATTTCAATTTAATTTATAATTAAAATTATTAAAATCAAAAATTTAAATAAAAAAAATAACTTTGAGCCATAAAAAGTCAAAATTTTAATATTTTTTTTTGTCTGAAAATCATTAAAACGAGGAATTTTTAAAAGAAAATGTTCAAAAAAAAATAATAATAATCGAATAAAATTCTACTAACTTCCTTGTATTTTTTTCGTATTAAATTTCAATTACCTTCCAAATCAAGGTGAAAAACGCAAAAAGTACTAAAGGTGCTACTCCCGTTCATTTATTACATTTTTTACTTTATCTCGACTAGTTTTACTCACTCCGTACCGACTACATACCGATCTCCAATCAAACACAAAAGAAATCTCACAATAATGACTGATTCATGTTTAACACGACGAGATTCTCGTTCGCTACTATCTTACTTTGCGCAGCAACGCAGCAGCCTGTTAACGTTAAATCAATATAATTTTGAATAATTGCCGCATTTTACAGCAACTGCCTGCTATTTACTTGCTGATCGCATTAGAAACGATGTTTGTTTTACATTTATTATTATAAAAAAAAATAATATTTCGAGAAGAAAAACTTTTCCGAACGTTTTATAATGTGATATTTAATGATTTCCGCACACCGGAGGTGGTCATTGCTGCCTCGTTTTGCATAATGCAAAAAAATCATTGCCTCGTTTAATTATATGGTTTTAATGGAAGTTTGAATTTTTTCACCTACTTTGGGTAGATTTGCTATTTTTATGGCTTAATTATCGATGAAAGTGGCCTACGGGCAGAGAAAAACTCTCAAGTGATTTCAAATATTGTCACAACACGGTTTCATTTTACGACTGCTGTTTGCTCGAACATCGGAAGCCTTGTCTCGAAATTTATTTACCGACGTTTTAAATAATGTTTACCCGCAGCTTCTTAAGAGAGAGACTTGAGAGCAAGCAACATGTCTCTTCGGTTGATATCAATTACATTTGTATTTATCTAATGCTTTGAGACATTGCAATGCGTTTCGTTGAATATGAGAAATATGTCAAGAGTTTTAGTTAAGAAAACGATAAAATTGCATTTTTTGGCCCAATGCAAATTTTTAAAAATTTTCCCGATGAGAATTTTGAAATTTTTAAGCTTATAAAATATTCCAATGCATATTTTGAGTTTTTATGCTCCCCAATGTACATTTTTTAAAATTTTACCCAGAACTTATTTTGACTTAACCCAAAGCACATTTGAGCTTCAAAATTTTTATCCCAATGTAAAATATTACATTTTTTTTCCCCAATGTATATTTTAAGAATTTCACCCCAATGAAAATTTTATATTTTTGAGCATAAAAGATATCCCAATGCACATAATAAATTTCAAACTTTAAAATTTATTTAAAAATTTTGATGAATGGTGGTGTAACCCAGAGCACATTCGAACTTTTAAATTTTAATCCCAGTGTAAATTCTTGAATTTCACCCCAATGCATATTTTAAAAATTTCATTAAAATTTCAGACAGACAGAAATTTCTTGAATATTTTCCTTTAAATGCACTAAAATAATGTAAATAAATAAAAACCATTCTCTTGTAAATAAATGTCTACTTCAATTAATTGTCTCATATATTCATTTAAATATTTTGAGCTGGATAGCGATGCGACCTTTCTACATGAACCATATTTTTCTTTCATGCACTTTGAATGCAGTTACGTATCATATTACCTTATTCTGGACGATCATTAGATTTTTTTTTGCTTCTTTACGTGATCTTCTACTTCTGTCTCTTTTTTTCGTTATGGTAATTGATCGGATGGTTGTTAGACACGGTAGGAGATAAAATAAATATGTAATTGGTTGGGAATAAAAATTACCTATTTTTATATTTAATTTTCGCAACAAATGGGTAACAAACGAAAAAGAGCAGGCACAATCAATCTAACAGCATTTATGAACATTTTGCAAAATAACATCGTAAGTGCATTTACAACGCGAAACACTTTCAAAGAGCACATGTTTCGTGAATGGCAATCATGTTAGCTTCTCTCCTTACACGATTAACGACAAACAGCGACGACGACAATCGGTACGGAAAACACGACACGATCGAATAATACATCATAATTGATCGAAGCCATTCCTTTGTGTGAAGGTATTTATGTCCGGCATGACTAATCGTTGGCTGGATCGAGGATTTTTGTTCTGAATTCTGAATTAAATAACTAAACAACTTTTTTTTTGGTTCTGAATTCTGAAAAAAAAAGTTAAATTTAACATGTTTTTTGTAAAAAGTTGTCATGTTACATTTGATTACTTCAGTGGACTTGATTTTTAGGTCAAACATAATTTTGCATTATGATCACTTCGATCAAGTGTCATTTAAATAAATTGCGGTATTTTTTCTTCAAACATCTGCTGAAAAAAAAAGATTTATCAATAAAAAAAATTAATGTGAATGAAAAAAAATTATTTAAAATAAATTTAATTTTCAATTTTTTTTTTTTTGTATCGAATTATTTTTTTTATATTTAATTTTTTAATAATTATTTTAAATTTATTTAATTATTTTTATTAATTTTTTTAATAATTCAATAAAATTATTTAAGTAAAAAAAATAATTTTATAAAATTAAATTAAATTATTTACTTTTAAAAAAATTTTTTAATTTAAAAAAAATTAAATAATTGATTTTTAATAATTTATTTTAATTTAAAATTTTTAAATAATTAATTTAAATAAAATAATTAAATTACATTATTTATTTTTTTTTTATTAAAATTATTAATTTAATTTTTATTATTTTTTTGAAATAAAAAAATAATCAAGTAAAATTAGCGGAAAAAATTGAAAGTTAATTAAGAAAAAAATTGAAAATTAATTTAATTAATGAATAAATTTTAAATTAAAATTTAATTTAAATTAATAAATTTTTTTTTACCTTTTTAGGATTCACCGGAACCCAATGCGAAATCGACATCGACGAATGCAGCACAAATCCCTGTCTCAATGGCGGCGTTTGTCGCGACATGATCAATTCCTTCAAATGTTCCTGCCAACCGGGCTTCGAAGGGAATCGTTGTCAGATCAACATTGACGATTGCAAGTCTCAACCTTGCCAACACGGCGGAATTTGTCATGATTTAATCGCCGCTTACTCCTGCGAATGTCCTCCTGGTTACACGGGACTCAGTTGCGAGAACAACATTGACGACTGCGCTTCAAATCCTTGCCATCGTGGCGACTGCATCGACGGCGAGAACAGCTTCACGTGCGTTTGCAATCCCGGCTATACCGGAAATTTGTGTCAAACCCAAATTAACGAATGCGAATCGAATCCCTGCCAGTACGGAGGTTATTGCGAAGACTTGATCGACGGATATCGTTGTCGTTGTTCGCCGGGCACTTCAGGTATCAATTGCGAAGTGAATGTAAACGAATGTCACAGCAACCCATGTCGTAATGGAGCTTCGTGCATCGATGGCATCAATAAATACACGTGTAAATGTGTCCCGGGCTACACTGGATTGCATTGCGAAACGGATATAAATGAATGCGCGTCAGATCCTTGTGCAAATGGCGGAGTTTGTATCGATATGGTCAACAGTTTCCGATGCGAATGTCCTCGTGGATACTATGACGCGCGTTGTTTAAGTGACGTTGACGAATGCGCTTCAAATCCGTGCATCAATGGCGGGCGCTGCGAAGATGGCGTGAACCAATTCATTTGTCATTGTCCTCCGGGATATGGCGGGAAACGATGCGAAGTTGATATCGACGAATGCGCAAGTAATCCATGCCAACATGGCGGCTTGTGTACAGACAAACACAACTCGTACACGTGCAAATGCATGCCCGGCTATACAGGAACAAATTGCGAGATCAATATTGACGATTGTGCTTCGAACCCATGTCGCAATCGAGGATCGTGCATCGATCAAGTGAACGGATACAAATGCGTTTGTCGAGTTCCCTATACTGGACGCGATTGTGACACCAAAATGGATCCTTGTCTCCCTAATAGATGCAGAAATGGCGCGAAATGTACTCCCAGCCCGAATTATTTGGATTTTTCATGCAGTTGTAATCTGGGATTCACAGGAAGGTTATGCGACGAAGATATTGACGAGTGTGCGATCTCGAGCCCATGTCGCAATGGAGCTACTTGCAAAAACACGAATGGATCGTATCAATGTATTTGCGCGAAAGGTTATGAAGGAAGAGATTGCACCATTAATACTGACGACTGTGCCTCGTATCCGTGTCAAAATGGCGGAAGTTGCTTGGATGGCATCGGAGATTACACGTGTTTGTGTGTCGATGGCTTTGAAGGGAACAATTGTCAAACTGACATTAACGAGTGTTTGTCAAACCCCTGTCAAAATGGCGCCACGTGCAATCAGTATGTCAATAGTTACACTTGTACTTGTCCTCTGGGCTTCTCTGGCATGAATTGTCAAACAAATGATGAGGATTGCACCGAAAGTAGTTGTATGAATGGCGGCACGTGTATCGATGGCATCAATAGCTACAATTGCAGTTGTCGTCCCGGCTATACTGGGCTTAACTGTCAATACAAAATCAACAAATGCGATTCAAGTCCGTGTAAAAATGGCGCTACTTGTCACGATTTGGGACAAGATTACAGTTGTCACTGTTCCTATGGCTACACGGGCAAAAATTGCGACGAATATATCGATTGGTGCGGGCAGAAACCTTGCGAAAATGGCGCGAAATGCGAACAAAACGCTAATACGTACAAATGTTTCTGTAAACACGGATGGACTGGAAAATTATGCGATGTCGAGATGGTTTCCTGTAAAGATGCTGCCGGAAGAAAAGATGTTCCCTTGAGTGCTTTGTGTCACAATGGTACTTGTGAGGATTTCGGTAACTCCCATAGATGTCGTTGTCGTCAAGGGTATTCTGGGTCGTATTGCCAACAAGAAATCAACGAATGTGAAAGTACGCCATGTCAAAATGGCGGCACATGTGTCGACAAAATTGGATTTTATCAATGTGTTTGCCCCGAAGGCTTCCAAGGACAAAATTGCGAACTCAATATTGACGATTGCAAACCGAACCCATGTCAAAATGGCGGAACGTGTCACGATTTAGTCAATCAATTCATGTGTTCTTGTCCTCCGGGCACGCTGGGAATCATTTGCGAAATCAACGTAGACGATTGCGTGCAGGGCGCTTGTCATAACAATGGAACGTGTGTCGATCGCGTTGGCGGATTCGAATGTCGATGTCCTCCTGGTTTTGTTGGATCACGATGCGAAGGTGACATTAATGAGTGTTTGTCAAACCCATGTTCGAATCCGGGAACATTGGATTGTGTTCAACTCGTGAATAATTATCATTGTAATTGTAAACCTGGGCATATGGGACGTCATTGCGAAATAAAAGTCGATTATTGTGCCTCGAGTCCCTGTCAAAATGGAGGGATTTGTAGTACGAAACAGGAAGGACATCATTGTTTGTGTCAAGATGGATTTTATGGAAAAAATTGCGAGTTTAGTGGACATGATTGCGATTCGAAGCCATGTGCTGCGGGAACTTGCGAAGCTGCCGATGAGGGAGGATATTATTGTGTTTGTCCCGTTGGAACGAGCGGAATCAATTGTGAGATTGATACTTTTGACGAATGTATTTCGAGTCCCTGCAAGAGAGGAGCGGTAAGTTTTATGCTTTAAATTTATTTATTTTTAAATTTTATAAATTTATTTTAAAAAATTGTTTGAATTTAAACTTTCTAAAATTTATAATAATAATTAATTATTTATTTATTTTTTTTTTTTTTTGATTATCAAAATATTTTAAAATTTAAAAAATTTATTTATTTAAAATTTTTTAAATATTTTATTTTTTTTATAAAATTAATTTAATTAGGTTTCGATTTGAATATTTTATATAGAAAATTTTGTATGGAAAAAATATTATTTTTAATGAAAATAATTGAAAGAAAAACTTAAAAAAATAAAACATGTAGAAATAAAATTAAAATTTATAAATAAATAAAAAAAAAATAAAATATATAAATAAATAAAAAAATTAAAATATTATAAAAATAATTTTCGAAAAATTAAAAAGAGAATAATTTAAAAAAAATTATAAAGTAAATTTAAGAATTTAATGAAAAAAAAAAAATTTTTTTTTTTTTTTAAAATCATGAAAAATTTAAAAAAAAAATTAAATATTTTATAAAATTTAATTTTTTTTATTTAAATGTAGGTAAACTTTTAAAAAACTTTTCAAAAAAAAATTTAAAATAATTTTAAAAAAAATTTTATAAATTTTTTTTTAATAACAAAAAAACTCATTTTAAATAAATTTCTTACCTTTACTTTCAGTTCTGCGAAAACAAACTTGGCGACTTCGAGTGCTACTGTCCCCCTCGATGGGCTGGCAAGACATGCGACGTTTACGACCCAAGCTACAAAGGATGGACCGACTCCAAAAATGGCCACAAATCAAAAACTCCCTACGAAATATTCGAAATTGAACTTGAATACCAACGTGATCAATGCAAAAAGAAGGGTTGCCAACAAAAGGCGAACAATATGCGATGCGACGAAGAATGCAACACCTTCGCATGCGACTTTGATGGCGGCGATTGTTCTTTGGGCATCAATCCGTGGCGCAATTGCTCCGCGACAATCAATTGTTGGGAAGTTTTCGGCGATGGCACGTGCAACGAAGAGTGTAACAACCCGGCGTGTCTCTTCGATGGTCGCGATTGCGAACAAAAAGTCGCTCCGTGCAATCCGCTCTTCGATAGTTACTGCAAGAAACATTACGCAAACGGATTTTGCGACTACGGATGTAACAATGCCGGATGCAATTGGGACGGTTTGGATTGCGAAACGTCAAAGGAACCCCCGAAGACAGCATCTGGCATGTTATCTGTCGTATTGATTATGGATTTGATGGAATTCCGTAACGTAAAGTTGCAATTTTTACGTGACTTGGGCATGCAATTGCGAACGACGGTTCGTGTGAAGCAAGACAAAAATGGGCATGATATGATTTTCCCGTGGAAAGGCAACGCTATGGCTCCGAATTACGAAACGCTTCAACGAAAATACAACATGGCGTTCAGCGAGAGCATCGGACAAACCGGAATTCAAGTTTATCTCGAAATTGACAACTCGCGATGCTTGTTAATGGAGAATGCCGAATGTTTCGAAGATGTTAATGTCGCTGCCGAGTATTTGGCAGCTACGGCTTCGAAACATTCGATCTCCCACAACTTCCCGATATTCCAAGTGAGAGGTGTTTTGACGCCTGACGATGATCCCAGTGCGCAAGGCAACGCGAAATACGTTTGGCTCGGCGTCATTATCATCATTATCGTTTGTTCGATCTTTGGGGTGTTGATTCAAACGCAACGAAAACGCGCTCATGGCGTCACTTGGTTCCCCGAAGGCTTCTTTACGTCAGCTGGCACAAATCGCGGACCTAACCGACGACGTGCTGACGGACAAGAAATGCGAAATTTCGACAAAACTGGCTCTTTGGCATGTATCGATCCGGATATGAACTCTGGGCATATGGGACATTCGCAACAATGGTCTGACGATGAATCGGAAATGCCGCAACCGAAGCGAATTCGAACTGTGGATCATGGATATTCGAGCGATCACACGGGAATTACGGATTATGAAGAAGCGGAGCCGAGGGTTTGGAGTCAATCGCATTTGGATGTTGCTGATATCAGATTGCCGCAAGCGATGATGACGCCGCCCACGCATCAAGATGGAAAAATTGATGTTTCAGCAAGAGGTCCGGGTGGTATGACGCCGTTGATGGTAGCTGCAGTACGTGGCGGAGGCATTGACACGGGCGAAGATGTAGAATTGACGGAAGATCGTACAGCGGAAATTATTTCGGAACTTGTGGCACAAGGAGCGGAATTGAATGCGACAATGGATAAAACTGGAGAAACTTCTTTACATTTAGCAGCGAGATATGCTCGAGCTGATGCCGCAAAACGTCTTTTGGATGCCGGCGCAGATGCAAATTGTCAAGATAATACGGGACGAACCCCGTTACATGCTGCGGTAGCTGCCGATGCGATGGGAGTTTTCCAAATTTTGTTGAGAAATCGTGCGACGAACCTAAATGCTCGAATGCACGACGGAACAACTCCTTTAATTCTCGCCGCTCGTTTGGCAATCGAAGGTATGGTTGAAGACTTGATCAATGCCGATGCGGATATCAATGCTGCCGATAATGCGGGCAAAACAGCTCTTCACTGGGCTGCTGCTGTAAATAACACGGAAGCCGTAAACGTTCTCTTGATCTCCGGCGCAAATCGTGATGCGCAAGACGACAAAGACGAAACCCCATTGTTCCTCGCTGCGCGTGAAGGTTCCTTCGAGGCTGCCAAAACGCTCCTAGACAATTTCGCCAATCGCGAAATCACCGATCACATGGATCGCCTACCGCTAGATGTCGCCTCGGAGCGTTTGCATCACGACATTGTGCGTCTCCTGAATGAACATGTTCCTAGATCGCCGCAAATAATGACGGTTATGCCAAATTCACAGATAATTGGGTCGCCAACGCATGCGCAACACACCATGATAACGCATCCAACGGTGATCACGACGAAACAAACGAAGGCGAAGAAGAGGCAAAAGACGGCGGCAACGGGTGCGGGAAATCCCACGAGTCCCGATGCGAACGACGGCAATTTGAGACGGAAGCAAAGTGTGAAGCAGCAAAAGAGTAGCGCGAAAAATAACAATAATAATGGGCAGCATGGGACAAAAAACGGGCAGAATATCTTGTCGCCGCAGGAAATGCAATTTAGTGAGGAGGCACTCAATTCCGTGGAATCGAATCTCATTAATATCCCGAGTCCCTACGATTCGGCGAGCATGTACTCGAACGCGATAGCGACAAGTCAGCATCACCTCGAAATTGTCGGAACAAAAAAGCCGCCAAGTTATGAAGATTGTATCAAGGTAAGTTAGAAATTTTCTAAAAAAAATAATTAAAAAATAAATTGTTAAAAAAATTAATTAATTAAAAAATTAAATTAAATTAAAATTTTATTTTATTCAAAAAAAAAATACAAAAAATATTAATTTAATTTAAATGAAAATTTTGAAAAAAACTAAAAAAAATATTCAATTTAATTTTTTATTTAAAAATGATTTTTTAAAAATTAAATTAATATTTAAATCATTATTTTAATTTAAAGAAAAATTTTAAACTAATTATTTCATTTTTTTATTTCAAATTATTTCTTTAAATTTAATTTATATTATAATTCTGTATTTTAGTTAAAAAAAAAATTGATAAAATTTAAAAAAAAAATGAAAAATTACCTAATAAATTTATTTTTTTTTTTTTAAATGATTTAAAAAAAAATAATAATTTAACTTGATATTTAATTTTAAAAAATTAAGTTCAAAATTAATTTGATAAAATTTATAAAAATTAAAAAAATAAAAAAAATTATTTTATTTATTTTTTAACTATTTAATTTATTTAACTTTTTTGATTAAAAATAATTTTTAACAAAAAAAATTTAATTACTTACAGAGTGCTCAATCAATTCAATCCCTTCACAACATCGACAACTACGGATACTCGCTCGGTCAGTATCAGGATATGATGATGCCACAAAGAGGAGGCCCACACAGCGTTCATACAATAGGCGATCAAGGACTCAGTCCTCCCTATTCCAACTCCCAATCACCACCGCATTCTGTACAAAGTAATTTAGCGTTATCACCTCAGGGGTATATCGGTAAGTTTTTTTTCAAATTCCTCTCAAAAAAATAATTTTTTAACAAAATCTCTCGAAATAGGTTCCCCATCTCCTGCAAAGGCACGCCCAAGTCTTCCTACATCGCCGACACACATCCAAGCGATGCGTTATGCCACGCAGCAAAAGCACGGTCAAAGTGCCCTAAATTCCATCGGATCGACGAATGGCATGAGTAGCGTAAATAGCTCAGCAGCGAATTCGCCTGCAATGATGAACACATTGTCACCAATGAGCTTGCAACAGCAACAGCAGCAACAACAAATGCAGCAGCAGCAAGCTGGTAGCTCGTCTCTCAATAGTCCACTGCTGAATAACATGCAACAGATGGGCTTTGAATATAACGCCAATGGACTTGAACTTGCTGGATTTTGTAGTCCGTCAGGTAAATATTGAACAATTTTGAATTTTTTATCGTTTTTTAGAGAAAATTTTTTCTTGACCCAATGCACATTTTATACACAATTCTAATAATTTTTTTAGTTGTCAATCCATTAAATATTCTAGATTTTAGCCTAGTTTACATTTTTATTATGAACCCATGGCATATTTTAAAATTTCTCATCAATTAACATTTTGAAAACTTTCACCCCGATGCACATTTTTTTTAAATTTAGATCTTTAGTATATTTTTCTAATTTTATCCCATTGCAAAATTTAAATTTTTTAATTTTTTTCAAATTTTTGTATGTTTTTTTAAATTTTTACACCAATGCACATTTTAAACTTTTGACCCAATGAACATTTTGAAAATTTTCGACCCATTTAACATTGAAAAATTACATCCCAGTTTACAATTATGATCATTTTTTCAATTTACTTAACATTCATAATTTTTGACCCAGTACCCAAATTTTTATTAACCCAAGGCATATTTTCATAAATTTCTCATCAGTGAACTTTATAAAAAAATTTTACCCTAATGCACATTTTTTTTAATTTCTACATTTTATCCCAATGCAAAATTAAATTTTTATCCCATGGTATATTTTTAAAAATTTTTAACCCAGTGCACATTTTAAATTTTGGACCCAATGCACATTTTTGATTTTTTTTTTTGAAAAATTGAAAAAATTTCGAAAAATTGAAAATTTTGTAATTTAGTAAATTATTCTGACTTAAATAACTAATTTTTACTTTCTTTTTCCATTCCAGGTCAATCTACCAGTAGCAACAGTTGCAATCCGGGCAGCAATCAAACTGCCTCTACATCCGCTGGATCTCCCGCTGGCATGAACATGGTGTCTCCCATGTCACAGCAACAGCAGCAGCAGCAACAAAATAATCAACAACAGCAGCAACAGCAAAACTTTTATCAATATCTCACGCCGCCAAGTCAGCACTCGACGGGCGGAGTAACGCCGCAACATCTCACACAAACGCTCGACAGTTATCCAACGCCGTCACCCGAATCTCCCGGGCATTGGTCCTCATCGAGTCCGCATTCCACATCCGATTGGAGCGAGGTTCAGTCTCCCGCGAACAACATCTACCATCAAGCCAATCAGGGATCGGAAGCCATTTACATTTAAAAACTTTTTGAAAAATTCGTGTAAATATTTGTTTGTACTCTCATAATATTTTTTTTTATATAGATAAAATGTTAATTTTATGATATTTTTACCCATATTTTGTTGTGTTAAGACGTTGAAAGGCATTTTATCCTGCATCTCACCTAGATTTAAGCAAAAAAAAAAAAAAAAGATTTTTTTAAAAAATGTGCTTTAAAAATGTTTTGAAACAGTAATTTGTACTGATGATAGTAGAAATATGTGCTATATATTTTATATTATTTTATTATTTAATGTCACCTTTGAAATTTTTTATTTTGTTTTCAGAGTTTTTTCATTTGATCGAAACGACAAATTATTTCAACCACTTAATTCGCGTCTTTGTCGTTGAAATCACTTAAAAAAACTCAATTTTTGTTTTATTTTAGAAAATTTTTAATTTTTTTAATTACTCGAGAAAGACATAAAAGTGATTTTCGAAGTAGAGTAATAATTAAATAAAAAAAGGTGCAGTCAAGCGAAAAAAGACAGTAATTTTTTATTAAACAGGTGCAAGATGACTATCCTCAGAAATTTTTTTGATATAAAAATTGTTAGTTGAAATATTTTAAAATTTAAATAAAAAAAAATTAATTTGATAAGTATCATAAGTCTGTGATTAGCAAAAAAAATATAAATAAAAAATATGAAAAAATTTTGAGATTCTCGAAAAATCGCCGAACGAACAGTCAAAAGTGACAAAGTGATAAATCTATTGAAGGACACGTACTTACAAGTTACACTGACTCTTCTTTGGACAACTTTTCGGCGATTTTTTTGAGTTCTCAAAATTTTTTTCTCATTATTTGACTAGATTTAAGAAAAAATATTCAAAAAAATTGCATTTATTTTGCAATAAACTGCCTTTGCGGCGGCTCCATACGACTTTTCATTCAAAAAAATAATAATTTTAAGAGTTAAGGTACAAAAAAAAAGATTTTATTGTATAAAATGTACTGAAATTTTGACATAATTATAAGTTTAGCATTATTTTGAGTAATTTTAAGGATTTTTTACTGTACAAAAGTTAAATAATAATTTAATTGAAAACTAAAGCATTTTTTATGTAAAAGCCACTTATGTTAGGATTAAATTAATTCAAACACAGACTTTTCTCATTTTTAATTTTTTCTCTCTGATCCAGTGAATATCAAAATATTTTTTAAACAATAGACAAATGCAATATTTTCTCTCAATAAATCTCGTTCCATAAAATAAAATCTCATTTTCTTAAATCTTTTTATAATTTAATTTTTATGTAAGAAAAAACAAAATATTTAAGAGCATATTAGACAATATAATTATTATTATTAGTGATAAGATTGTAGAGATAAGATTTTTTTTATATAAATGACAAAAACGCAAATAAAGCGAAATTATTTTGATTAAATATCGTAAAATTTTGTCTTTAATTTTTTTTTTCGTTTTTTTGTATCAAAAATTTCAGATTTTTTTCAAGAAATTATTTTGGGTAAAAGAAAAGGCGTCGCTTTACTTTTTTTAAAAAAAAAAGTTTTGATGATAAGTATAAATAAAATGGCTTCATAAAATTTACTATAAAAAAATGAAATAAAATTTTATCAATTAAAGAACAATTAAAAAAATGAAATTAAATAAAAAATAATAAAAATTAATTCTTAAAAAAAAATTAAATAAAAAAAAATGTTTTTTTTTTACTTTAAAAAATTAATTAAAAATTTAAAAAAAATCTTGAAAAAAAAATGTATTTTTTTTAAATCTTTAAAAAAAAATTAATTAAAAAAATTAAATTATTTGAAAAAAAAAAATAAATAAAAAATTAAAAAAATCCTAAATAAAAAAAAATTAAAAAAAAAATCAATTAAATAATATTTTTTTAATTTAAAAAAATCAAATAAAATTTAAAATAATAAAAATTAATTCTTAAAAAATCTTAAATGAAAAAAAATAAATATTTAAAAAAATTCAAATAAAACAAAAGAAATAAAATTAAAAATAATAAAAAAAAATTCTTAAGAAAAAATCGTTAAATATAAAAAAAAAATTAAAAAATACACAATATAAAAAAAATTGAATTTATATTTTTAAAAATATTTTTTTTTTATTTTAACGAAAATCGATTAGATAAAAGATAAAAATTTTCGAAAGTCTCTTTAACAATTTTAGGTTCGGAAAAAAATTTAATTAATTAAAATTACTTTAAAAATTTAATTTATTTCAATTCAAAATTAAAAAAAAAATAAACAAAAAAATAATTTTTATTCAACTTTAAATAACCGTCAATTTTATTCAAATAAAAAATATATTTTTAGTTATGTTCGACAAGCAACTCGAACGCACACAACTTTTGACATTTTTACCATCATCATCAGTTCTGAAAAAGAACCAAATTTAAGTAAAACATTGCTTATAAAAACATTAAAAATGTTCAAAAAGTAAGGAATTATTAAGATTTATTCAACATTTTTTGTCATTTTGTGTCAATTTTCTTAACATTGACTTAAAAAATTTTTAAGAATGTCTCTGAAAAGACTTTAAATCGAAAAATTTGATTTGATGAAATTTTGTGTTTGCCAGAAATACAAAAAAAAATAATTTTGAATGAAAAATGTTCTAAATTCCTTTGATTTTTTGCAGATTTGATGAAAAAGAGAGCATCTCAGGTGTGCAACAACTAAAGTCGTCCGTACAAAAAGGAATTAGGAATAAATTACTTGAACAATACGCTCACATAGGGGAACACATTGATCTGATTGTGCCGAAGAAGGATGCATTTAGAATCGTAAAATGGTGAAAAATTCAACTTTTTAATTATTTTTTTTCGGTTTTTACTGAAATTTTCTCCTTTTTAGTCACGATCACATTGAATTGCTCATCAATGGCGTCGGCGAACAGCTATTTTTCCGTCACTACGAAGGCCCTTGGATGCCAACGCTGAGGTTATTTCACAAATTTCCCTTTTTCCTGCCGACGTTGCAGGTCGACAAAGGTGCCATTCGCTTCGTGCTGAGCGGCGCAAACATCATGTGTCCCGGACTGACGTCGCCAGGCGCGATAATTCCGGCGCCCTTGGAAAAAGGAACGATAGTGGCAATCATGGCAGAAGGAAAGGAGACTGCGTTATCGATAGGTATCACGACGTTATCCACAGATGACATGTAAGGCCTTTGAATTTCGTGAAAAAAGGTTAAAAATTAATTTTTAAATAATTTTTTTAGCAAAAAAATCAATAAAGGAATCGGAGTGGAAAACTGTCATTACTTGAACGACGGCTTGTGGCAAATGAAACCCGTAAAATAGGCAATTTATTGAAATTTTTCGCATAAAAACCCAACTGGATCGTGGATCAATGTTTAAACAACAGACCTCAAACATGTTTTATACTGTGAAATATTGATGAGCAAAATAAATTTTAAACAAAAAAAAAAATTTTTTGTGAAATCGACAGGAAATTTTGAAAAATTTTTATCTAATGTCAATTTTTTTGATTTTTTTTAAAAGTTTTTCAGTTTAAATTTTGACAGAATTTTGCTCAAAAATAACTTTTTTTTATTTTTGTCCTAGATTCTATAATTTCAGAGGTAAATTTTACACTTTTTCTTACCTTTTCATCAAAAATAATCATTTTAAGCTCGTTTTTGGCTCGTTTTATGGCCTTTGAATGGCAGCAAATCACATAAGAGCAAAAAAGAGGATTTTTTAGTACGTTAAAGTTACAAATTAAGCCGAAATTAACAAAAAATTTGATGTCGATGTCGGATATGGAATAAAAAAAAATAATTTATTGTTACAACTTTATCAATATAATTTTCCTTTTTCTCTTTATTTATTTTTTATTGTTCTGCAATTAATTAAAATAACACATTTTTATCATTTTTTCTTATAAATATCAAAAATTTAGTACAAAAAAGCGAAAATATTACACAAAATTGATTAGAATAAAAAAAAAATTAAATAAAATTTTTTTTAAAAATTCACAAAAATTAATAAATGCACGTAAAAAACTTAATTTAACTTAAAAATTAATTTTTTGTCTTATCAACTGGTTCAAAAACTGAGAAACTTAAAATTAAACACAAAATTAAGCTTAAAAAAATTACCAGCAATGAATTTTTGGTTCAAATTATTACAAATCTTTCTTACTTTCTGGGTAGGTAACGAAACTTACACTTTTCTCATATTAATATATTTTTTCTGTCCTTCCGATACAAAACTAGAACTTATCACTCTGACGGTATTCATAACTTATCGTAATAAATTGTCGAAAATAAGGCTTAACGATTAATATCATGATTTTCTTTTTTTTTAATCTTAATTTAATTATCAATTTCTGCTTAAATTTTGCATTTTTTTATTAATTATTATTTTTTTTATTAGTTAACATTTATTTTTATTGTATCAACATTTGGGTTTGTCATCAATAAAATTTTATTTATTTAATTAATTTTTTTAGGCTGATGCAACAAGTAAATTTGTTTCAATATTTATCATATTTTCATTTTAAAAAAATTATTTTTATTTTAATTTTAATTCAAAATTAATTAAAAAAAAAATTAATTATTAATTTTTTTTTTTAATTAATTAATAATTATTTTATTTTAATTAATTTTTTTTAATTAATTAATTTTAACAAAATATAATTTTAACTTTTTTAGAAAGTCATAAAAATATTTTTTAAAAAATTAAAACTTCAAGTATTATATAAAAAAAAAATTAAATGATTGATTAAAAATGTTGAAAAAAATTTTTTTTAAGAATTAAATATGAGAAATGTGTTAAATTTATCATTTTATTCATGATTTAATTCATGTTTGAAAATTTTAATCATTATTTGTAAAAGTATTTTTTTTTAAATTATTTTTCAATTAAATTATTATTTTCAACAATTATTTAATTTTTTAAAATTATTTTATAATTAAATTTTTGTAAAATTAAATAAAAATAATTATTAAATTTTAATTTTAATAGTGAAACAAGTTTACAAGTTGTTCCAGCCTAACTATTATAATTCTTTTCTATTTTTATTAAACTTTTAATTTTTTTTTATCTATTTTTAGGTTGATTAGAATTCTTTAGACACTTTTTCTTTATTTAAATATTTTTTTCTTTATTTTTATGAATTTATTTTTTTTTTTAGAAAAAAATAATAATTTCTTTCATTCAATTTCTTTCTAGCTCTTTGTTATATTGGATATTCTTCGATTTCTTTCTTTTTATCTCTAGTTTTAAATTTGAACATTCAATTACGATTCTTGTTTCCTTTTTTTCATATGTTTTCTGCTTTCTCTTCGAGGCTTCATTGTAAATAAATTTTCTTTGTTTATTTTTAAAGGAAAAAGTACAAAATATATTAAAAATCATGCAAAAATGTATATGAAAAGTACTTTCGATTAAGTTATCTTGCACAGTGCATCTTCATATGGTCTGTTCAAACCCTCGGGGAGTTTTTCGTTTAAGGTACGCTAATTGGTATGTTTCTTTATTTTTAAGCATTTCTTAAGACATACATCGATTTTGAGGCGTTTTATGTAAATATTTATCGAAAAAATACAAAAAAAAAAATAAAATACAAAAAATGTGGGTCAAAATAATACTTTTTTCTTATTCTATTCTAAATATTTATTTTAATTACGTAAATATCTTGCGCAGCAAAACATTCTTACAGACAAGGGTTGCAGTTGCAGCATTGAGGCGCGTGAGATTTTTTTTTTTAATTTTTGACACATAAGAACACATTCTCAACTAATGATTTGTAGCGTCATCATCAATGTCGTGGATAAGTAGTTGCGGTAGCGGCTCGTTTCGGTAATAATAATCATAGTCAAGTTAGTAATTATTATTATTATTAGTACAGGGCACAGCGTATGTTAAACTGGTGTCTCGTGATCTGTTTCCTCAATTCTACCTAAACGCCATGCATTCACATCAGCAGCTGGAAAAATGGAGTGGTGTATGACATAAATAATCTCAGCACAAAGAAATTTTGCTTTTTTTTATTTTTTTTTTTACAAAATCTGATTTTAATTAAGAGTAATTAGAATTTCTTACACATAAAACGTAAAAAAAACACGATAAAAAAATTAATTAGTGAGTAAAAACGGTTTGTGCATGAAACGAATAAAATTTAACAATAATAAAAAAAAAATGCCAATTAAAATGATTTTTTTACAGAAAAAAAAATAAAGGATAATCGTGCAAAAAATGGAGAAATATGGATGGGGATGACATTTTTTTGTAGGTCACTATTGTTCATCAATAGGCTGGTTTTTAAAAAAATTTCTAATTATTTTTTTATGAGAATTTGCCAAAGACTTTGTTTTGGGAACTATTTACTAACAAGAACTAATTGTTGGAGTTTTGGTAAGAAAATTAATTTTTTAAAAGATTTTTTAAGAAAAAAAAATCAACACCTAAAAATATGCAATTAATATTTTTTTTTTAAATTTAATTAAAAAAAAATAAAAAAATAACTTAATTTAATTTGATTTATTTTAATTAATTTAATTTATTTTTAATAAATTTAATTTTTTTATTATTTTTAAATTAATTTATTTTATATTTTAAAAAATAATTTAATTCAGTTTTATAAAATTTAATTTATTTTAAATTCATCTCAAAAGTATACAATGAAACTCACACTCCATTTTTTCATGATTTTCTAAGTATTTTCATAGTTTTTCCCATTTTTCTTGAACGAAAACCTTATTGAAGCTAAAACAAACATATTACAAAATCTCCAAAGATATTTGTCAAGCAGAAATTAAGTTATTACATGTCAAAATTCCTTTGAATCGATACAAGTTTTGACATGCTATCATTGAAGTTTTAATTAACAAAACTCTTTGGGGACTTTTGTAATTTGTTTGTTTCAGCTGTCAGAAGGTTTATGTAAAAAAAAATTAAGGGAAAAGCGTGAAAAAACTAGGAAAATCTTCTAAATATGACATGTAAAGTTCATTGCATACCCAATTGATACCCAAACTTAATGAAATTGAATTTTATTTTCAAAATGTATTTATGACTTTTGAAAATTTCAAGTTTGAAGTTAAATTTTAACGAATTATAATAGAAATTTAAGTTTAAACTCTAAATTTTCAAAAATCATGAATATATTTTTAAAATAAAATTTTATTTTATTCAGCTTGGGTATGCAATGAACTTTACATGTCATATTTAGAAGATTTTCTAAATATTAATGAACTTCATAAAAAAATTTTTTCAGGCTTTTTTAAAACTTTTCACTTCAACTTTAGTTTAAAAATAAGAAAAAAAATTAAAGTTTCTTGCTATTAAGGTTTCTTGAAAATTTTATAAAAATTTTAAATTAAAGTTTTTTTTCTCAATTAATTAATTTTAAATTTTTTGTAAAAGAAAAATGTTATATTGCATTTTCGGCGTAATTTTTTTTATAAACGAATTCTAAAATAATTTTTTTTTATTATTTTATTTTTTTTTTTACGAATTTTCTTACCAAGAATTTTTGACATAGAAAAAAATTCCAACATTTTATTCAATTAACAACAATAACAAGTGCTCTACATAAGTTGGAAAATATTCTGTGCTCAATTTATAATAAAAATGAGTAGGAGGATTTCACAGGTAGTCTTTTGTGAGTGGAAAATTGTGCAATATTAAGTGCCTTGGAGGATTTAAAGAAAAAATAAACATTGGATAATGCAATATTTCTTCTTCTAGATTCTATTCCATTCTTGGAAATTTCTTGTTCAAGCAACGGAGAGAAAGATAAAAGTTATTAAGAGACAAAGACAGGATGAGATGAATTTTAGAAACTAATACAGGAATGAAGCAACAAAGCTCTGTTATTTTGTTTGAAGAAAGACAAGCTTACCACAATAGTAATAATATTTAGAAATCCTTGGCAAAACTATTTGTATGTGAGTTTTGGTTTATTTTTGTTACAAAAAATAAAACTTTTTAATAAAATGACACAAGACAAGAGACAAGATATTATAAAAAATTTTTTTTTTTTTGATATTTTGTCCCTAAATGCTTTCTAAACGCAAGCTTATTATGTTTACTTGTAAAATTTAATTTTTTTTTCTATTTTTTTATAGATAGAGAGAAGATAAAACTACCTTTCTACACTTTTTTTCTTACTTCAACATGAGAGAAAATCTTCTAATAAGGACGACGATTATTCGGTCTCTTATGAAACTTACCTTGCAACTGTCGATTGATCAGCGCCGTGATTCCGGGACTTCCGTTCTCGACTTTGCCATTAAGGAGTTTGCCATTTCCGTTCGCCATGCCATTATGGTTCACGTGATTATTGATCAGCATTGGCTTATCCTCCTCATCCACTTCGGATATTATGAAACCGTTACTTTGGGCCATCGTTTCGTTGACCTATCCCGAAAAAATTTTTAATTCAAGCGGATTTTGGGGGCTTTAAGGACTTACCTGCGTCACTTGCATGAGTTTTTTCACAACATCCCGTCCGAGAATGTGATCGATGACACTTTGCAGAAAGGGATCTCCCATTATCGAGAGTTTTAGTTTGTCACGGTGCCAGATTAGCACGCGGGATTCTTCCATGGCGACGATTGAGACCTATGAAAAATCGTTTTTTGATCAAAAAATGAGTCGTTAAGTGAGAAATGAGGAAAATTTACTTGAAAATAATCGTCAGTAGAGACACCAAACCATTCTGGTGAGTCAAGGAACTGATGCGGGAATACTATGTGCAAAGCTTTTTGGTTTTGTGATACGACTAATCTGGAAAATAATAAGAAAAAAAGTTATTTTAGGTGAAAAATTATTCAAAAATTTGATGGAGAGAGACTTACTTGCCACTTATCACCAATGAAAGACTATCTACTTTTGTTACTTTTTCTTGTGCATAAACTTCTTGATACTTGAGAACCCTAATTAGCTTCATACATCGTATAATTTTACGGAATCGTAAGCGTGATACGTGTAATGGCTCGAAAAGTGAGACATAAACCTGAAAAAAATAAAAAAAATTTAATTTATTTTTTTTTTAATTTTTAAACATTTTTAATTATTTTTTTTAATTAAATTAATTAATTATTTTTTTAAATTAATTTTTTTAATTAATTCTTAATAAAATTAATTTAAAAAAGTTAATTAATTAATTTAATTTATTTTTTTTAAATTAAATTTAATTAATTAATTTTTTATTTAATTTAATTTTTAATTAATTTTATTATTTTTTAAAATTAAATTAAATTAGTTAATTTTTTTAAATTTAATTAAATTTAAAAAAAAAATTGGAGTAAGGTTTAGCACCAAATATTAGTTAAGACACTCAGAATTTTTTTTAACTTAAAAAATTCCCAAAAATTTGAAATATTTGTCAATTTTCGATATTCTTTTAATTAAAAATAATTTTCTGCTCTTAAAAAGGGTAAAATTTGACATTTTTCATTAAAAAAACGCCTTTGACGCAAAAAAAACGCAAAAATTTTTCTAATTTTTAGTAAAACTTCACAAAATTAATACTCAAGAATTCATTTTATTGACTTTTTCAACAAATTTCAGCTAAAAACAAGTTTATCTAGTACAATAACATTGATTATTGCGACAAAAGCCGCCTTTGCCTTTCCGCATGCATTGTCTCATGCAGCCCGTGGGATTGCAAGGGAAAATCGGGATCTGGCGTTTGTTCAAATGATGCTCGTTTTCCGGAAGTACAGCGGGTTCTACAGAAAAAAATCTCAAAAATAACCTTTTAAAGTAAAATTTGACTGAAATTTACCGAAATCGGATGGAGCTTCAGGTTCAGCTTCCAAGGCTGATGTCTCCTTAAAGAGCACAAAAAGTGTCCCGAGGAGGACAATTGCGAGAATTGATAAAAATTTCATTTTTCTTGATTTTTTACTTGTTCTGTTCAGTAAAAGTTTTAATTAGTAACTGATTGTTTTCAGTCAAGAATCTTGCCCTTTTATACGACTTTCGCGAACTGATAAGACAGAAAAGTGTACTTCCCCTAATTAGTTGCGGTGATTTCTCGGAATGAGCTTACAAAGAAATTGCAACAAATTTGTTAAGATGTTATAACGAGTTCTACTTGAACACATGATAAGGCAAAAAATTACCGCAAAGTCAGTGGATTCTCGGAAATTATTTTTATTTTATTTTTTAAAAATAAATTTGGAGTTAAAATTTAAAAAAAATTAAAAAAATTAATTTGCAAACAAAAAACTAAATAATAAAAATTATTTTAAAAAAAACTAAATAAAAAATTATTTAAAATTTAATTTAATATTAAAAAAATATTTTTAATTAAAAAATTATTTGAAATTAAAATTAAAAAAAAAAAAATTATTATTATTAATAAAAATAATTATTATTGAATTAATTAATTAATTATTTAAAATTTAATAAAAAATTTTTTAACTAAAAAAATTAATTTAAAAAAAATTAAAAAAAATTATTTTAATTTTAAAGTTGAAATTAATTTTTAAATCTAAAAATAAATTAAAAAGTATTTAGTTAAAAAAATAGCAAATTTGAAAAAAAGAATTTCAACTTTGAAAATAGATTTTTTGCCAAAAAAAAAAAGTTTCAACTTCACACAGGTCCACGAACGACCATGACCGCCAACACCAATCGCATTGATGTAGGTCGTCAACACATCACTGACACTTTATATGAGAAGACAAACAAAAAAAAATTAATTAACATCTTCGTGTTTATTTGGACATTTTTTTAAACGAACAGGTTTTCATGCATCCGCGGAATTTACCTGACTGACAAACACTTTATTAACTAACTTCCGATTTTTTTTGCGTCATAATATTTTTTTTTTATTTTTAGTTTTTTTAAAATTGCTTTTTTTTTGCAATCGTGATAAAAACACAAAACTCGAACGTTTTTTCAATATTGATTGGATAAATTAGTCAAATTAATGACATTTTTCATGAGAGGAGCTTCCTCCTCTCGGATAACATAATTCAATATTTCTCGCTTCGTAGAACAAATTGATGATATTTTTTCTGCTACGTACCGCACTTTATTTTCCAATTTAAATTTAAATCAGCAAATGTGGTTAAAGGACTCACACACACATGAGATCTATGGGGACGCCACAGAGAAAATTTTACGATGATGAAAAAAAAAACTCAAAATTACTCAGAATTTGATGGTTTTAAAGAGTTGTTTGTTTTTTTAGGTCAACGTGAAGAGAAAATCATCCCGTTTTCAATCCTTGTTTGTTTCCGATACTGAAAAAAAGTGAAACATGACACAAAAGTATTCGACAATTTAAATGCAAAATCATTTTATTTTATATGTGGTTTCGCATTTTTTTTTGTTCTGTTTCATTGCATGCTTGATAAGCGATTCGTGTTTTTTCTACTTTTCGTGACATTTTTTTGTGAGTTTATTTTTCAAAAGGATTCATTTTGTTTTATCTCATTTTGAACAAAAAATTTGGAATGTATTATGAGGAGTAATAAAATGTGAAAAGAGGAGTACAAAAATGTATTTTAAAGGAAAATTCTCGAGATCACTAATTTTATCCTCTGGATGATGAGGAGGTCAAAATTGTTAAATGAGGAGTACAGAAAAGTGAAATTCGTTCAAAATGAGGAGTAAGGAAATGTGAAACTTTAACAAAAAAGACAAAAACTTGTCAATTTAAATCGTAAATTTATCAATATCGGAATTTAAAATTCAAGAAGATTTAAAGTTTTTTTACATGAGAAGTACAAAAATGTGAAAATTCGTACGAGGAGTAATAAAATGTAAAATTTTAACGAAAAAGTGATCAATTTGTGAAAATTTTATGTCATTGAGGAGTACGAAATTGTGAATTGAAGCAGAAAAAAAGGTAAATATCTTTAAAATTCATTTATTTTTTCCAGATTGGAGTTTGTTATATATTGATCTTAAATTTTAAAATATGAGGAGTATTAAAATATAAAATTTCTCAAAGCTCGAGGAGTATAAAAATGTGAAGATATAGAAAATATTTTCTAATATAGAGGAAAATATTTCGAGATTAAAGAAATATTGAAGAAACATAAAATTTCTAAGTATTCAAACTATTTTACTCGAGAAAATGTGAAATTTAAGCGAAAAAATCGAATTGAGGAGTATTAAAATGAGAAAATCTTCCAAAAACAGTTTTTAACTAAAAATGCGCTTTAATCAGCTTCAAGTTTTTCATAAAGACAAAAAAAAAACAAATAAAACGAAATTCAAAAAAGAAACAAACGCTAAAAAAAAGTTTGTTTTGCATGATAAATAAGTGAATTTTTCTCCGCTGAATAAAAGTACGCTTTTTAAATTATGCAAATATTTATCTAGTCGAGCTTTACACGACTCGAACCGAGTAAGCGCTTATTATGATTATTATATTACCAATGCATGTGCATCATTTTCTTCTTCTTTGCCTCGTAGAGTGTCCCTCGAAGGCAACTCGTGTCGAGCTCAATCATGAAAAAAAAAGTTCTACAGGTCAAGGTCGTCTTTGTCATTATGAAGAGAAATTTTAATCTTCAAATTTACGACTGCGACGAAATGTGCATTGTTAGAAAATTTTGTTCACTCATCCAGACATGAAATGAAAACGACATGAACCATCTCATTTTATATTATTTGTCTTACTTTGATGACTGTGGCATTATTTCGTGTCGTCTTCGTTCTGCTGGAATGCAACCAAATTTCATTTAGAGAAATTTTATTTTATTTTTTTACGAGAAATGTGATCCATGACAGTATTTTCATTGAATTTTTATTTTTTTATTAAATCTTATTTTTTTTATTGATTTTATTAATTTTTTTTAATTAAATTTT